>NC_135024.1:4757500-5063437 GCF_051020955.1 Megalopta genalis
AATAAAATCTTAAATTTACGACATATATTACGACAATAATTAGCCTTCCAGAGGCGTAATATAGTCAAATGATACGAATAGTACGCAAAGAGTCCTAGATCATTTCTTGGCTGCCAGAAGAGGAAACCGTCGTCCCATGTTTGACATTTCGGAATCGATGCAAGTTTAATCGATCGACACGAGAAAGTCGATTTTTTGGCAGATTGTCACTAAATTCTCCGATCCGGGCTACCGCGTCGTACCGAGCAGAAAATTTCACTTCGACGGTTTGCAAACTAGTCTTAGGCCGTGCCTATGCCAGCTCTAAGATCGCTCCTGCAATCGTGACTCTCTTGGTGCAGAGCCAAGACGAACTGGCTACATATAGGGTGTCGCGTTTACGAGCGCGAATCGCTGACCGACAATCTTGTCACTTGCAAAACTTGGCGGTCGAGTTATGCATGCAACGAAGACAAGAAAAAAGGAAGCAGGCGGGAGAAAAGCAAAAGGAAACGAGAAGAAAACGAAAAGGAAACGTTGAAGAACGAGCTCTCGTGTCAGCTACCGGTGACGATAATTAGGCCAAACCCGTCTAACGAGAGATATGAAACGGTCTCGCCTTAATGGTCCCTTGCTGCAAGCATCGCCGACCGAGGATTCGAATTTATTGCGGCTGCGATTTCTGCTTGGTGACTTTTACGATAGTTTAAATCAGTAATGTTCGCGTGATTGTTAAAGGACGCCGCACAGTGATAGCTTCTCCAAAAAGTTGGTCACAATTCAGGATTTGAAATCAGAGCGAGATGAAACCAAAATGAAATCAAAATGTAAAATCAGACTCAATTTATTTATTATAGTTAATATTATGGTATTATAGTATAGTAGTAATAATATAATATAGTATTATAGAATTATAGTATAGTAGTAATAATATAATATAGTATTATAGAATTATAGTATAGTAGTAATAATATAATATAGTATTATAGAATTATAGTATAGTAGTAATAATATAATATAGTATTATAGAATTATAGTATAGTAGTAATAATATAATATAGTATTATAGAATTATAGTATTATAGTTATAGTTATAGAGAGTGTTAAGGTATTACAAAGCACTATAGTCTATATCTCAGTAACCATAAAAATTTGAACTAGCATTTAATACCGTGAAATGTTTAAAATATCTGCATAGAAAAGACCAACTTTTCGAGAGAAAATACCGCAGTTACAATGACATAAAAGACGTAGATTCAACCCGCGATGATCGACCTCGACGAAAACGATTGCAGTATTTCAACATCGGAACTTGAAACAGATATTCGCAGCGTTTCGCGAACTGGATTAGGATAACAATTACCGGCTAAGCCTGACCAAGTATCGGATTAACCTCTTCCCTTCACCAAAGAAGTTTCACGGTCTATCAAGGGGGGCTTCGATTAATCGAACGGAACAACGTTTCCTCGATGTTATGGTCGTTCGTCAGAGATAGGTTTTCTCTTCTTTAAATGTTGCTCCTGGTTATTACTCGGGAATATTGTAGAAAGTTTTCGATGCCTAAGCGGCTTGAGCAGCGATGCGAACGCTTCGATGTGGAGAATTTTCTTCCCGGGATTAGTATGATCTTTAATCCGTGAGTGGTTTTTTTTTGGAAAACTTTCTGTGTAATTTGTGCGGATTTTCTGCGAACCTTAAAACAATAGGAAGTTTAAACAAATTTAGTTATCGTTAAAGCTACGGTGACCAAAAATAAAATCATAATTGAATATTCTGCCATAATCCAATATTCACTCTCTTTAGAAGATTTTTGTCAATAAAATATATGCAAATTATCAAGTTTAATATTTTATACATAATCCTTCATCCTTTAGTTAAATTACGAAATTAATAGTAGTAATTTGGAACATATTTGTCCCGAAAACCTTAAAAGAAAAGATAGCAAATCCTTTTAAGGTATTTCCGAAGTATGCGCGAAATAAATCATCGTTCGTAAACGCGATGAAAGATTAATATCAAGATAAAATAAGATTAATATCTTACTTCTCATCGCGTCTAGAAACACAGAAGAGTTTCGCGAAAATTCATTGACAGCCGCGAATTGAAGTCAACGCGAAAGCATTGTCACCGCGGTCTTCTAATGCAAGCAACGCGTGTCAGCAACGCTCTCCGGTACATACTGTAACGCGGTATCGTGATAAGTCAGTAAAAAGTGAAAGCCGGTAAGTCAGATATCGGCGGAAAGCGAAGCGTGCCGCTGCCGGTGTTTCTAAGCTTGTACCTATTAATATGAGCGCAAGCAGAAGTAACGAGTTACGAAGCAATATTCCTGCCGCCAGGAATTATTTATTTACGTTAGGGTTAACGTCGGTTGAGATTTCTCCATTGACTACGCGCTAATCCTCGTTGAATCCATCTCCATTAACGTTCTCTTCGAAACTCGAATATAATCTCTAAACTGTGTTATATCCGACCAGACTGACGTAAAAGTTCTTCGAATAGCGCTGTGCAAAAGTTAAATACGATTTTATATCTTTGCTGCTAAATGAAGAACACGAATTAAGATGCACGCATTCAGCTTGTTCAATATCGTTTCATAATGTACATAAACGATTTTATATTCACAAGAGGAATGTTAATACTGTATTTCTTTCGGTTCGATGACTTTTCCTTCGCACGACGTATACACGCCTACTAATAAAAGTTAAAATATGTACGTTTCATTAAATTAAATTAAATTTAATATATCATTTGATAACAATAACGAGATTCAATTTAGTTAAACTCTGTACAATTTCTATTACAACGTATGCTCGAATAAAAAGAAGTTCTACTTTCTCATAGAAACATATTTATAATATTAGAAATTCTAGGATGTTAGTATTACATTGCATATGTATATATATTTTCATCTTCTCATGTAACACAGAATTTGGCGTATAAACTTTTTTCGAAGCACAATGATTACATACGGATATCGCGCCTAAATATACTTGGAATGTTATTTCCATACGTAACTGCTGTTTCAAAAGAAGTTTATTTACCAAATCCTGTATTACAGGAGAAAAGAAAAATATTTGTAACGTATTTAGTATTTCATAATCTATTTCGCCTCAGCTCTGTATTAAACATGTATATCGAATGTGCATATTAAATATGTATCTTGAATATGTAGTGTTCAAACATTGCTGGAATATTCGCGTGCGAGGAGCCAGTTGCAAAACAGCGGTATCCATGCACGTAGTTATTGAACAATTTCGCAAACGCGAACGAACTACTTCCGGTCCCCAAATAATTATGAGCAGTGCCGTACCCGGCCGATAACTGGCCCAAAGTCCCGAATCGGATACGTCGTTACCAATTCACCTGTGACAGGTTCGGACGATCGAACCTGCTCGCCAAATACGGTCGCAATCGATAACGGGGCCCGTATTCCGCGGACTCGAAATTCAATTGAAAATACATAACGCGTCGATAATGAGGCATGCGACTCCGTTTATAGAGTCTGTCCCGTGCACCTCGCCGCGTTATCCGCTCGCGTGGGCAGTTTTCTGCTCGGCTGCGAGACCACGGAACCAACGATAGCGCCACCCCGGTTTAGCGACAGCCTCGCGAGCTAGTTAGGGGACCGCTTAAATCAATGTCGTTACAGTGCCATGTTTGGGACAAGTAATGCGGCAGGAGATGTTACGGGGTACGCTAATTTAGCTGGATGCCGATTCCTTTTAACCCCGCGTTGGGTCAACCTTGGCTATTTTGAAGCAGGATTCAGAGCTGGGCATTATTTTCGCACTGTTTCGGATAAATATTTTTCTATAAGATAATTATCCGACTGAATTCTTTTTAGTCGAATATTTTATAATGTATATAATATTATTATTCGTCATAAATTATTCTGTCTATTTATTCGAATGAATTAATCGCATAATTCTTTATTCGAATGAATTATTCGCATAATTCTTTATTCGAATAAATTAATCGCATAATTCTTTATTCGGATAAGTTAATCGCATAATTCTTTATTCGAATAGGGATTGTAAAATTATTCGAATAATAGTCAGCGAATAATAGTTAGCACTTTCTGTTTGTGCGTAATTTTATAAATATATATTCGAATAAATACACAGAATAATTGATGACGAATAACGAATAAATTTTATGCCGAATAGATTTATGTTCGAACGAATTTTTATTCGAATAAAATTTGTATTCGTTATAGCGTTCGTCTCATATCCGTCGTCCGAAGAAAATGCGCAACTCTGTTAGAAATATCCCGCTAGGCTTCGCTGGAAAGTCAGCTACAGAACGTGGACAGAAAGTAATATTTTCGGTATTCACTGTGTAGAAAGAGAATTTGAAAATTTATTGACTTATTTGTCATGGGTGACAGTACCGCGAACACATGTTTGTGGAAAAGATGAATGTATAATTTTGTGTGTACCTTGCGAGTTGCAAGCTGTGGATTTAAGTGGCTTTTTGTACATAAATTTAATATTCCTCATTACTTAGAATCACCGTTGAATATTTATCGAAATGCATTCAGAGATTTCACGTGATTCTTGTTCTATCGTGAAAGTAACATTTAAGATGATCGATGACTTATAATTCAAAAAAGCAATGTATATTCTTGAATTAACATATCTGCGAACGATGCAAATAAAACAATCGACTGCGGTCCACAGTTCTTATTTTCTCTGTTACCGAAAAATTACCGTTACTCCGGGAAGGAATATCTGCTTAATAAAGTAAAACAAGCTCATCAAGCTCATCAAAGGATGCGCATCAATTTCCATTTCAAAAAAATGTCCATTAATATCCATTTCATAAATTAATTTCCATTTTATAAATGCCCGTTAGCTTCCGTTTTAAAAATGTCCGAAGACGCGTCTCTTTCTATTCTTTTAACCCTAGAAAGATAACCATATGACAACGAACGTAAAAGATAACCATACGCTTCAGAGGCGCATGCTTTTCTAAGGCGTCAATTTTATACTAACAATGGATATTTATTCAAGTTAATCTAGTCATTTTAAAGGTTTGGCATTATTGTAAAAATAAAATGCATTTATATTATATTTTTTTATATTTTAAGTAATTTTAAACTTAAATCACTAGACCTCTATGAAAAATTAACAAAAATCAACAGTCTTCGCAGGCGCCTCTGCGACGTAGGTTATCTTTCTCGGGTTAAGAAAACACAAGTCATTAACGCTAATGTAAAAGTCGTGCTCCGTAGTGTTCCACTAACAAAGAAGGCTTCCAATTTCGTTCTTCATGGTCTACAATTCTTTTCCCGCGTTTGCAGCATGACCTCGATGAGATACTGATGAATATCAATCATCCGGAGGCCGGTCGAAACCTGAGCACGACGAACGTGTTCGGCTCTTTCCGACTTGACCCGAACACCGCGCGCCTTCGGCAATTAATAATCAATTTACTTAGCATCGGTGACGTATCCGCGGAGTTCCGGTCAGTGACATTTCCGGGTTGGTATCATCGGTTACGTGACAGTAATGAATGTACACTTATTCCAGTGGCCGCGCAGCTTGCCATCATATCGGCACGGTTTTGTTTTCACAGTGACTCGACTGCGGATTTCGGTATTTACAGCACTTAAGCATTATGCAACGACGAATTCTAATTGAATTTAATGACACGTCATCTTCTTTGCAATTTAATGAAACGATACGCGAAGGGATATTTTCTGCGAATTCTTCGTTAACTTATTTATCTGACGACAATTGCCGTGACCTTGAATACATACGAACGCGTTTATGACGAAAACGTATATACGACAAAACGAAAACGATAAAACTGCCGGGAGAATTCAAGAATTCTGCTATATTATTCCTATTCATTAAAATTAATTATAGGACATTTTTTACCTAGTTAGTTATTTATTTTTTTTAATTAACCCTAGAAAGATAACCATATGACAACGTACGTAAAAGATAACCATACGCTTCAGAGGCGCATGCTTTTCTAAGGCGTCAATTTTATACTAACAATGGATATTTATTTAAGTTAATCTAGTCATTTTAAAGGTTTGGCATTATTGTAAAAATAAAATGCATTTATATTATATTTTTTTATATTTTAAGTAATTTTAAACTTAAATCACTAGACCTCTATGAAAAATTAACAAAAATCAACAGTCTTCGGTTTATGGGAACAAATCCCGTAAAATATCACAAAAAATAGTGTTTTATCCTTACAAACTAGTAGACTATAATATAATCAGTGTAAAAAAAACTATAATATTATAAAAAATTTCTTTAGAGACAGTCATGACAAACGTCTTTCTTGTGTTCACCACAAACTGTCTTTTTGCATTTGGCACAGGTCATCTTTGACATTCTTTTCTTTTTAGACGTGCAAAGACTGCAATAACGCCTTTTTTTGGCTGAGGGTTCTTCTTCATCATCTGTGGAAGCCTGTACAGCAGATTTTGGAAGAATATTAGACCGACGACTGAGTTGACTGAGAAGGACAAGTTAATAGGCGCGCCTAATAAACAGAGATAGCAATATGTTTATTTCGCAGGCGCCTCTGCGACGTAGGTTATCTTTCTCGGGTTAAGGGGAAACCTGTGTTAGGTTTTAGGAAAAATGATGTATCGTATGTGTAAGATTTTTAGAGAGAAGAATACGTGTGAGAAGAGAAATAAGTGAAGTGAAAAAATGAATATAAAAAATCATAAATAAAATCTTCCAAACTCGCGTATGTAGACCAATTTTTCGTAAACATTTAATCGATCACGCTTCTGCAGTTGCCGTAAGGACATTTCATAAAAATGATTTAAAGCTGCTTGAAGCATACAGATACGTTTTAAAAAATTGAAACAGCAAAACTTGTCGTACCACAAAATATTGTAATTTCCTCATGACGATTATACTCGTCGTATCCATGCGAACGGTTAGGCCGTTAAGCAAATTGTACAAATTCTACATGACTATTACGAGGAGAAATATTGAGAAACAGTAATTCTCAAGGTTCGAGCCGGCAAGCTAGACTGGCGAGTCGATAATGCGAAAATTTGTGTTCCACGTATTATTATTTGATAACCGCCTCCGGAGAATTAAACGCGCGACGAGTGTTTTATTAGTTTCTTAGTGGAAAAACGTGGAATATTGGCTGCGCGGATCAATATAATATCACGTTACACGAACCTCCGTTATCTCGTAACGTTTCTCAGGATTTCGGTGGTATTTTATGACACTTGGCGATCTCTCCGCCTGATGCCTCGTCGGAGGATTGAAATTCTCGGTGAATCGTGTAATGTCGAACGCGAACGGCGTCACGCGGGAAGCCATCGTAACTCGCGCACAATAATTTCTTATCGGTCCTTCAATGACGATCGGAACGCGCGACGGAGGATCGGAAAAGCAGTCAGACATGCGAGAAGATGGAGGACACGCTAATATACTCGAGTGCGCGCACGTTTTACGTCCAACGCTAAGTCACCGACTTTAGTGAAATAAATTTCCATCTCGACGCGTTGCCGTATATTACGATTCAAATACCCTTACGCGTCAAACACATTTTTTGACGAATTGATCGTCGATTTTCAAGGGGATCGAAAAACCTTGACGGTTCGACAGCCTTGTAGAAACGCGTTTCGCCACTTTGTAACAAGCAGGGGATGTAACGTGTATTGTCAATGAAAATGTATGAATATTTGAATTCATACAAATTGATCATGTAAATATGTCGAATGCAAAAAATGCCTAAATCGTGTTTAATTGAAATCGTATGATAAGTGAGTGGAATTTTTGAATATATTTCCATTTAATAAAAACTTGAAGTTTTGACAGATTTTTGGTAGAGATTTAAATAAAAATTTTAAATTGTAATGAATTTTTAATAGAAATGTAAATTATAACGAATTTTTAATTAAATTTCAAGTAATGGCTTTACATTGTAACAGATTTTTAATGGAGATTTAAATTCCTTTTAAATTGGAGGATAGAATTAATTGTAGATTCTTATCAAAAATTTATTCGTAATGAATTTCTATTATAAGTTTGAGTTTTATTAGATTTTTAATAGAAATTTAAATTAATTCGTTTCAATATTCTATACTTTGAATTCCTCAAATGTTCAAGAATATCAGACAAATATTTACCATTATATACCATTGTAATTGGGTCTCTGGAATTATTCCATTAGAAAAGCATTACCCTATCTTCCATGTTCAATGGCAAAAGAATCCTGAAAGTTCGACATTTCGAATATCTGAAAATATCGATCGAACAATCGCCTCTTTGTTTATCTGAAAGCAGGACAGCGTAATTAAAGAAAAGGTTTTAGGACAAATTGCGTGTGCAGAGAGCCGGCCAGTACCACGCATCGACGCCGCTTATTGAGAGATCCATTATCTATCGAGTGTTGCACATGCGTGCAGTTTCGAGATTGCATAACGCAACGGATGCACCCACGCAACCGTGCTCGGCGATACTTGGCGTGGATAACGCCGCGGTGGATGAACGGGACCAGCGATATCGGGCGATGTTTGTATTCGACATAAAGTCGTCAATTATCGGGGACAAGCAGAACGGGCTGCCGCAGATATGCATCCAATAACGAGCCGGGAGAATCGATGCACCGGGCCTCCCCGCGAGACGGTTTGGCGACTAACGATGCGCCGGATATATTGAAATTCATGTTTTATGTATGGAATAACGATGCGCCGGTCGTGTCGGGGGGCAGCAAACAATTCGGGATCCTTTAAGGCTGCTGCGGAGGCACCCGTGACGCCATTTTGAGCTGATCGCTTGCACTTATCGCACGCGTAAATCGTTGAGCGGATTGAGCAATGAGGTGAACGACACTTTGAAAACAAATAGGCGGATCCGATTCCGTGCAATGCTGTTTGCAGCAGAGAGAGAGAGAGAGAGAGAAAAGTGATATTTAGTTAAAACAGTAAAAGTCAATCAGAGTTCTGCAATATTACGATCGAATTAGTCAAGGAATTATAATTACAAATTCATTCAAATATATTATTATTCAAATACATTATTACATTACTACATCAAAAAAAAATACATTATTACATCAAATACATTATTATTATTCGCATTGTAACTCATAAATCGAATCTCCGTTCAATTAAATAGTACAGTTACAAAATACTAAAAAATTAAACTACATAATTTACACAACAACTCCGATTTCAATTCTATTTGACTTCATTTTTAACTGCATGTAGTGTAACGCTGCTTGAAAAGTGTCTAACTCTGAAAACTCTCTCTGAAAAAAAATTATCTATTCGTTTCTAAGTTTTATTAGTCATTTATTCTTGCACAGAAAGTAACACGGTTCAAATTAAACGGCGTATTTGAAAGAGTATTTCATAAAAAACGTATCCAACATCCAAAGATGTTCAAAGAATTGATTTCGACTGGTTGTTGCGGACAGATTTTATCTGGATTAAGGGAATAATTTTGTCTCCAGAAGACGTGTTAACCCATTTTCTCTACGATAATCGAACATTTCGAGCGTTCCCGGAGGGAGGAACGAGAACGCGAGCGCATGTATGCGAATCGACGATAGTTCTGTAATAGTATTAAAGGAATTTAGAAACCTACTCGCGCGGACGGCGACGTTGCTTTATGTCCAAATAAGAACGGAAATATGAATTTCATGGCGAGGAGTGCCTGTCAGGAAAATCGGGGCGAGGAGATGCCTGCAGGAGTGAAAACGCGCGGGATGGAACGAGTCGAGCTGCGATTCGCAATGGCCGGCCTCCAGCAGACAAGTTTTAGCCTTGGGGTTCGCTGTGCACGAATTTTTAGAATCGACGAATTATACGTCTCTGTTCGAGAGCTCTCCAGGGTCGTCACGGGAAACATTAAATTTCGACGGTACATGATTATTTAATGTAAAATCATTTTGTAATGAAGCGATTGTTCACAGTCGATTATCGGTTTTTCTCTTCGGCTCTCTTGACAGTCTATGATTATTCGTTACACGCACCTGTTCGGTTACAGTGTTTACTTATAATACATACTCGTAGCCGCTAATATTTAATGCATTTTGTAGGTTCAAAAATAAAGTTGCAGCTGTTCCATGCGTGTAATATATACAGCGAACAAAATAACGACATCGATCACGGTTACAGATCGCGCATAAAAATGTATATCACGATCAAATAGTTCAGATAGGAGCGAATAATTGATTAATATTATTAAAACGTATTAGCTGCAAAACTATTTTTATAATTTTATAGAAGCCACGCTTGTAAAGTTGGACATCTATATTTTCTTTAACGTTATCTTTCGAATCGTGCACATTTTTTTTATTCGCAGCTAAAGCGTATATTTCCTGTGTTTATTATGCACGAACTTTGCATAAATCTCGCGTATAATTTGCATATCCTCTGCATATTGTATCTACCTGCACAGTTTTTCGCAGCCTACTTATCACGGGGCAAGATCAATTAAAACGCTTAATTTACCATTAAGAATCCACATGAAGAAATCCCGCGATTTCTTCACTAATCGAAAAACTGCACCATTACTCTTATTTACATGTAACGCACCTTACGCGCGTAGTCATCATCGAAATTAGCAGTTAATATTTGCGTCACCAGATTTCCGTTATTTCTACACGATTTTATAACGGAATGTTATCACAAAGTATCTGAACCGGAACATTATATTCCCGTATACAATTTCGTGACAAATTTAGATCGCATTAAGATACCATTACAATCTGATCGGGCGATGGAATTATTTGTTCGAACTTGAAAGTTAATCTCAACGACGACGAATCGTACTGATCAAAATCATAAATGATTTAATACACTGTACTAGTATTTTCCCGGCGAGAGCAAACTCGTCGAAGTAGAAACCGCATTTCGAAACAATGCTTCCAGGAAGCCCCGATCGTTCCCTGTTTTCTTTTTCATTTTGACTCAGGTAAACGGCTCCCTCTCTGCCTTCCCAATCGAATCGAGCGCTGTACCGTCGTCGTAGAACAACCTCCGAGCTTGTATTCTTCCAGGACAGTGAACCCTGTGGCAGTATTAATGATCTCCCTAGTCCTTTCAGGATACCTGTGCCTGCGATCGGAAGGCTACTGACCGAAAAGGTGAGCCGCGAGCTCTACCTTCGGCCGAAAAAAAATTAAATAGAGAAATATGTTATATAACACGGCGGTGCCGTTAGATTTATCGTCGGGAACGAGTTTAGACTATTCGAATTAGATTTCTAGAACGCGCGGAGCAATGTGTGTGTGCTTTAACGAATCGTCAAATTACAGTTCGGTATTGTATCGACGAATGATTTCAACGCTAAATTCCTTTGGCGCGGAATGTACGATATACCGTTGGACTTTCTGTTAAATGAATGAATTTGTCGAACGATGATGAATTTTATTACGGTGTGGAACTTCTTCGTACACACACTATAAACGCAAGACAAGACGACGCAACAAGATTATTAATTTTAATGAATTCTTGCTATTAAATGTAAGCTATTAACCTACTATTGAATCTAATTTTTTTTAATAATACTTGTGCGCATTGCAAACCAAATATTTTACTATATATTGTCCTATATTCTGAAATCGTTACCTACGGAGGATCATTAATATTAATTCTTAATATTATGAAATCGTTACCCAAATTAAGTTGTTAATTCGTGGTAGGTTTTCATGCTTGAATATGAAGTATATAATTAATATAATTAATATAATATTGAAGTACACAATTTTCCACCGACAGATAGGAAAATATATTGTCAAAAATAAAGACAAATATTATTATTTTTGATTCTTTTGTAATTCCAGTCTCAATTACGGTTTTTGGAAAATTTTGCTGAGACATGGCCTAATAAATTAATTACTTCCTGTAACATCTCAAAATTATTTAAGTTACGCCGAATAGTCAGAATTTTAAAGAAGATATTCCTAAAAAGTTTATCGTTACGTTAACTGTTATTGTATAAATTTATTCTAAAGTTAAAAGTTTAATATCGTTTTAAACGGCGACCGAATATTTCAGTGAGTTGTTCTACAATATATAAAAAATAAATTCGACTGTTTTTTCAAAACGAATGTTATCCAAATAAAAATGTACGAGCAAATACTCCGGTTTACGTATGTCGGCCCTCGTATAAACGCAACGGTTACTTGAACGGTTCCGTAGGGTTAAAGGATTCGTCCTGGATCGGTCATTTTCTGCATACCGAGCTAATAGAAAGCGAGGCGAGCCGCCCGCGATATTCGACGGCCAGGATTCCGTAATAGTCCCTAAGGGAAAAAAAGCAGAGCCCCGGTACCGTCAAGTCGAATGGCGGTCATTACCGTCTAACAACGCGTGATCTCTTGTGCCCGTTTTCCCTTTCCTTTCTCTCGGTTTGCCCATGCGCCGCCGCGCCGCTCCTTCGTCGATCCTCGTCCTTCGGTCAACCCTCTCACGGATTCAATCGCTATACTGAATTTCATGCACGTAGAATCAGGCTAACTAGCGAGGGTGATCGCTGTCGGGTTCTCTTATTCTTAACACCAGAACGCTAAATCGGCGGACATTTTTGACAAAAATATAACTGTGTACGCTTAGGTCCGTTTATAATCTTGTTTATAAATTTTTGCAAACATATTTCCTAAGTACTCCTGTTAGAGTACTTAGTTAACTCTGCAGACGTGCGAAGAATTTAATTATATTGTTACACTGTTTTCGACTTATTGAAATCGTTAAGAGAAACAATTTATTTTGATTCAATTCGTGTTTCTCACGAGTGTGTTGGAAAATTTGTATTTTGCATAAAGATCCGCAGACCCTCAGATTGTCCACAGAAATAGACAATTTTGGAAGAGGAGATATAATTATTCGAGCCTTGCGACTCGTTTTTATAGTTACCGATTTTCAACAATTATATGCACAATCTGAGCGTCAGTTAGGGAGACATTACTGTGCTAACACGTGAAAATTTCAATTGCCAGGAATTAGAGAGTGAAATAACAATATGTACGTACATTCTGGGTCTAATTGCACATGAAATTAACGAAGAACAGTTTTAAACCGTGTAACCTTGATGAAATTCGAAACTACGTTTCATTTCCTGTGCACGAACCAGAGCTGCTATTACAAGGGAATGGAATGGCGTCAGTTACGCGTGCTAAATGAACCAATTTTTCGTGCAACCACTTACACTGTAAAATGTTTTAATACCGTAGACGAGGCCTTCGTTTCCGCGCTTCTAAGTAGTAAATTTGAAGAATTGAAATTTCGAATGCGCCTTCCAATCGTACAGCAAAGTAAAGACGCGCGTAAATGCGAGTTTGTTGCCGCATCGTGGTCCAGATCTCGGCGACAATTTTTACGTCTTGGCAATTTTCCACGACAACCGAATTGTGCGCGCGAAAGACGAAAATAAAGAAATCGCGTCTCTGATTTACATTCGCCATAAAAAGCTCGTACATCGATTCGGATCCATAAAACCGCAACAGTAACAACAACGAGTGAAAAACGAGATTGTTGAATTTTAATGAACGGTCGATTTCGCGACATTCGTTTCGCACATAATCGTCCGATTTGCCAATCAAGGGGCTTTCAATCGCGGACGCGGATTCCTCGAATACTTGAATCTTAATAGACCGATATGATTCAGTCAAATGTTAAGTGCGCGCGCGCGCGCGGGATCGTTGCGATTTCTCAAAATGTAACGGCGGTAACGTATAAATCGTGTACGAGCATAAAAATAACAAGTCGAGATTGTTACTGCTTCTCTCGGGAGATAAACTATAATATCTGCGTCTCGAAATACTAAAACGTTTATTCGACTTTCACTGGTTTTCAGTTCAGCCGCGAACTGTAAGTATCTACCGCTCCGAGCATGGTCTCAATATGGCTGACCGACTATGTGTTCGATTGCCCATAACCAACTCGTTCTTTCTTTTTTTTTTATGGTATTTTCCAACGGTCCTCTCCCGAGAGAACATAACTCATTTGTAATTCTCTTACGCTTTATGCATCTTAGAAATTATTGCGCCGCGGATGTTCAAGTAAATGTGGCCTTTTGTATACGTATTGCGTATGTAACGGTACGTTGGTCGGTGAAAATCGACGATTTAAAGATGGCGATATAACAGACAGCCATAAGAAATCATTGTTATACGAATAAATGGCGATGTTCCCGACACATTTCCAAGGGAACGTAAACAATCCAGAAACAAGGACACATGGAAATGAAAAAAAAAAATTGATAAAAATTCAGAGAAAATGGTTACATTCGCGAAGTTACGTCGAACTAATTCGCGTAAAAAGTTAGCTGCTCGGTCCCGGAACCTTATCGAGCTGTTCATCTGGATCGCAGGTAAAAATCGTTTCGTGAGAAGTGTCGTCGCGTCGTTATCGTTCGTCGGGCGCTGCCCCGGCGTGGCGCGAGCGAGAGATAGCGAAAGAAGAAGGAACGCCTGCGTAACACGCGTGGCCCGGGGAATAGAAAACGGCAGGAAGTTGGCCGATACCAGCCAAAACAAAGGGAAACCACCAAACGAGACGAAGATACGGATCTCCAAGCGTGGGATCGGCGCGCACCGCCATCGCGGCTCCGCGTTCTCGGCCGTTGAAGTCTTCGACGTGATTCCAACCAGGAAATATCTGGGACGCGGCGCGTTCAACGAGCCAACGATATTCGAGACCCCTCGTGGCCCCGCAATTCTCCAGGCCTTGAGGAACGAATATCTGCGGCTCGAAAGAAAAACGCCGCATGCCGCAATTTTCAAACGATTTCTGTTCACGCATTAACCCCTTAAGCGGTCTGAAAAATTCAAGAATTTTAGCGAAAATTGCTTATCTTCTATCTTCTGCAATTAAATGGTTTGTCGAGTGACGTGGTTTTTTATTGAATGGACAGTGAAGAAATAGGACAAATAAAATGGCGTAATTTACGCCATGCTGCGCTTTTATTTCGTCTTATTCTTCATGCTCTTGTTATCGATTTTAATAATAGTTGCTGTCGTTCTATTGAAATGTAACATTGTAACAGAGCTTTACGTTTTTATTGCATATTCATTGTAACAACTCTGTTACATAATATATCATGAATATTTCTGCGAGAATTGTGTTTCTCAAATTAGAAATTAGCATAACTCTTGTAGAATTCTCTCTTAGCACGGTACAAAAATTGCGACAGTCGACGGCGCGGTATTCTGATGACACGATTTCCAAATAACACGATTTAGTAACCTTGAACTAACCTCTCGTAACACGAATCTTTTCATTATACCGATTCATTTATTTCATTTCAAACAAATCCTTATTATCTCAACAGTTGTTATTTTTCCATATTGTACAGATGTTGAATTTCTGTTTGGGTTTTAAAATGAATAATTCCTACGACTAATGTTCTATTCGAAATTTAACAATATACTACACGGTTTTATACCGTAAAGCACATTGAGAAAATAATTTTGAAATGATGTGAAATTAATTTCTTTTATTCGTATTACTTTTATACTTTATTCAACAACATTTCGTTACAACAGGATACTCCAAAAATATTGTTTCGATATACAACGCAATAAATTATATTAACAGTCAATGTAATCGAGGTTAACTGCATCATTTTAATTGGATAAATAAATTTTCTTTCTTTCCTGCAATTGGAACAACTAGAAATCAAGCCCGACGCGTCGGCAGGCGCCATTTTAACAGATCTGCGGTGGTGAAAATTAGTGGCACGACCCGGGTCGCATAGAAATTAACGCGAGACGCGGTCGTAAAAGAAATTAGCGCCGTTTGTCAGGACGAAAGAGCCTGCGGCCTTGGAACATAATCCTTGAGACTTTTGTCTTTCCGTCGGTGGAATTGTAAGGCTGCTCCGCAGTTAGTGGCATAATTGGGGACAGAGTGATTCCACGCAGAAAGAACGGTCGAAAACGTGGAATAAGAATTTGTCACACGAAACTTTGTTTCTAAAAATATCACCTTGAAATATTTCCTTGATGACACCTACTTCTGGGGCTCTGGGAATTTCTGGTCTTCCTTGTCGATTTCAGCGGAACAAGATAACTTTTTAAAATCACGTTTCTGTTCAAGATGTAATTAAAAGAAAAATCAAAAACAGCTATGCGTGTGTGAAAATTGTATTAATATTTGATTGTACATAATTTCCGAGGGTATATATATATATATTTAATGAACCACAAAACTTGAAATTAGTAGATTTATGGCAATGATTATTAAATCATGGACCGTGGATCTTCATACAAATTCTCATTTTTATACGTCATTTTACAAAAATTGTAATTAAAGGAAAGTTTCTTTCGTCAATTAACGCATTACTTACTGTAAAAGAAATGTACAAATGCTATTAAACCCTGTTTATTCATACGTCTTCTTGGATTTTGAAAATCTGTACACGCTATTATAATACTGCACAGTGTGAACTTATGATAAAAATTAAATTTATATTTACTTATAATCAACATGAAATTTATATATGATCTCATAACACGTTCCGTGCCACGTGTACCATCGATGGTACACGCTTGCATGTTTACTTAGTGAACTGAACAAATTGTTTACAAGAAATTTAGAACCGAAGAATCAATTTCCACCGCAAGAATGGGCGTTGATAAGTTTTTGTTACGTTGTTATGTGTACGAGAATTAATAATTGCACGTAATACATCAAGTTTTAGTAAAATATCAAAGTGTGAAGATTCGAGTAAAAAAAGCTCGGCACGGAACGTGATAAACATCCGCAGTCTAATGCATATTCTTCGAACCAGTATTTTTGACCAACCGAAGGCACACCTGTTGCATTGGCTTCGATTTACTGTTCCGTAAAGTGTTCACTTTCATACCTAAAAAGTCTTCATAGAGAAGGAGCCGTCTTTTCGCCGCGTCTCGTAAACCATTTCCAGGCATCGGTAAATAATTTAAGAACTGGCCCGTTGAGGTTCAGCGTGGCGCACACGTCCAGAACGGTGAAACTACCGGGAACTTGTCCGGCCGGGAAAATATTAAGTTGTAAATCCTATGGCCGGGAGAGGAAATGAAATTCAGAGAAGTTAATTCGCGGTCGTATGCAGGTAAACCGGCCGTACCGGTAGCACCGTCTGTCCTAACACCGAATACAGCACGACGACCGTAACTTAGGCTAATTTTGCTTAGAAGTGTTACGGTTTCGCCGTGCTTATTACGCAAGCTCGCTAGAATTCCGTGCGTTACGCTCGCGATCGATTTCGAGATTCAAAATGCACTAAATTCTCCCGAATCGACGTCTAGATCGTACAAAAAAATAGACAATTTGGGAAGAGAAGACACGATTGTTCGAGCTTCGCGGCTCGTTTTTATAGTTGACAATCGGCAGCTATGAAAACGAGCCGCGGGGCCCTATTGAGAAGGTTGCATCCAAAATTGTCTACTTTTGTTTACAAACTGAGGGACAACTGGAAAGAATTTACTATGATTAGTAATCGCTTCTAGGCGAATAATTTCGAAGTTCCAGCTGTAATTCGAAGAACAATTTCAATTAAACTGTATTCAAATTGCATTGTACTTCAATTACACTGTATTCAAATTGCATTGTTTTTGAATTGCATTGTTTTTGAATTGCATTGTTTTTGAATTGCATTGTTTTTGAATTGCATTGTAATTCAATTGCATTGTACTTCAATTACACTGTATTCAAATTGTGCATTGTTTTTGAATTGCATTGTAATTCAATTGCATTGTACTTCAATTACACTGTATTCAAATTGCATTGTACTTCAATTGCATTGTACTTCAATTGCATTGTACTTCAATTACACTGTATTCAAAATGCATTGTACTTCAATTACACTGTATTCATATTGCATTGTTTTTGAATTGCATTGTAATTCAATTGCATTGTACTCCAATTGCATTGTAATTCAATTGCATTGTACTCCAATTGCATTGTACTTCAATTACACTGTATTCAAATTGCATTGTACTTCAATTACACTGTATTCAATTTGCATTGGTTTTGAATTGCATTGTTTTTTAATTGCATTGTAATTCAATTGCATTGTACTCCAATTGCATTGTACTTCAATTACACTGTATTCAAATTGCATTGTACTTCAATTACACTGTATTCAAATTACACTGTATTTAAATTGCATTGTACTTCAATTATATACACTGTATTCAAATTGCATTGTACTTCAATTACACGGGCGATTAAAGTAACTAGTATTCAAATTAACTGATAGGCATGAATTGCCAAATTGAATGAAAATGTACTCGACGTACACTGTAATTGAATAAGCACAACTCTAATACGGACTGAGCACTTCAAGGATCGAATATCGGGTAATTTGCTGAAAATCGAAAAGTACGGATACTTTTTGTTGCCACTGTACGTATCATTGAAAATAAGTTGGTATCGGAGTGCGCAGGCCGGTTGGAGGCAGCCGGAGGAGGACTTGGACCTTTTTCCCCAATGATACAGCGCGCACGCTTACCGTTAACATTCCGATAGAAAGCGGTGACTCACTCCGCTAAATGTATTTTCAGTCGGGGGACTAGAAATTGATGGAAGCTGCCGGCTCTCTCTCTCTCTCTCTCTCTCTCTCTCCGCTCTATCAGCTTATCATCCACCATATTTTCTTTCCAATCATCATCGACGTCCGTGTCTGGCTGCGAACGCGTTCCCGTCGAGTGTCCGCCATTGATGGTGAACACGTCCCGATCGTTGCAATAATATTTAGTGAGTTTTGGTGACGCGGGTCCGACGACTCGAACGATTACAAGGAAGGTTAATTTAATGCTTTTTAACGGCGCGGTCGATTTTTATCTTTATCGGGTCTTACCTCTTAGACCGTCGTTGAAATCGAACATTTCTGTATATTGCGATGATCTCATTTCATCGTGAACGCGTCGAGATTCTTCGGGCCAGAATTAATTATTGTTTACGTAAATTGTTCCAGCATAAGGCGTCGTTCACAAGGATTGTAATCGAATAGCTTGTGAGTTTGTAGGTAAACAATTAGATTAAAATGGTCGAGACACTAATTTTTGTTCTCATTTTATTTTTACATTTATTTTTATGTTTACAAACCTGTAAAGTAATTAGTCGAAAAGATCAGTTGACATTATCGATAAAAGAAACACATTTTCACAAATCCTTTATTCTTTGCAGTTGACCTGAAAATTTTTTATTACATTTTTTATTAAGTCTCGCGATCAACGTGTCAGGTTTTAAATGAAAAACCTTGAAAATTTGTATTTCCAAATATAAAATATAGAAAGACTAATTCACACATACAAATGGAATTAGGAAATAGTAATACACAACATTATAAAAGTAATTGTATAAAATAAAATCACAATCTGGTTGAAACAATAAGTACAGCAGTCTTACATTGAACGCGCTGAAAATGTTAACGAGAGCGAAAAGCAGCATCAGCTTACATTGTAAAATTTGCGAGATTACTTCGAAATAAAAGTCGGACAATCGGGGACTTTTTTCATGAAAATCTGTCGCTGTAACCAAACCGGTGATTAGACCAGTACGGAATCGGGTTCAGCTTTGGAAACCGGTCAACGTTTCCGAGATTATTGTCGGCATGAACCGGCTCTATGGCAAAGATTACGTTCGATGGGCGTTACTTCCTGAATTCAGCTCTTAATTCTTCTCTTTCCTGCAAGTCCAGTTGCGGCGCAACAAAGGTTTCGGGGCGCTAGGAAACGTAGAGATATTTCGCCTTTTGTGGCGATGACTTCACGCGGCCATCCTTGGAATTTCTACGAGCGCTCGATACAAGAGGATTACAATTTTTCAGCTCTTTTTCCTCGTTTCTTAAAAAAGCATCGCACGGTTCGCGTCTGGCCGTAAACGTAAGACGCGATGCCCACTATTTCTGATGCAGGTCCTTATAGAGTCTCTATTACAATGTAAATAGCGTTTAATACAAATTGAAACGAGTGACTTGAAGAACGTCAAATATTATCTGAATCGATAGAATTCGATCGATTACCTTGTCACTGTGTGAATGCTTGATTTATGTATATTGTGAAGGTATTATAACAATAACTACAGTATAAATTGTAATGTAATTTCAAAATTGAATCATTATATTCATTATTTAAAGTGTTTCAACTGCGCTTTGTATTTCATTTTCTTTTAGTTTCTCTTTTCGAAAGATGTGCAACTTCTCGCGAAGATTTAGGGTAATTGAAGTGAACATTAATCCATGTTTAAAAACAATTGTACCACTGACTCTGTACTCTATTTTTCAAAAACTTGTTAATTCTTTAAGATATTGACTTTGAGATTCGCTCGCGTTAGCCCGTTCGTTTCTATAGGTTCAATATAACTTTGATTTCTTCGAAATCGAGCAACATATTTTATAATAACATCTTCTACATGAAAGTAGCAATGATAAAAAAATGACTGACACAATTATTCTCCTTATGTAGCTACCGATAATACTTTAATTAGAATACGATGATTGAATTCATGTAAAACTAATGATAGAGCTTTTGTAAAAATGTTTGTAGCAGAATATGTTTTAAGTATTTTACGAAGACCCATACATGTTTCGCTAGATTATGGTATTTACTAACGACTCGATTATACAACGAGCAAGATTGTGCAAGAAGTAAATGGAATCGAAATTGTAGAAGATGTTTACATCAGTTTTGAAAATCCGTTTTGAGAGGGAACAAGCTCCAAAGTTTTAACTGTTGTTACTTTAATACGTACCTCGCTAAATAATGAGAATTTTCAAGTCAACAACTTCATCGTCGTAGAACCATAAACCATCGACGAAGAATGAAATCGAATGGGATACCACACAATAATGCAATGTAATTAATATAAATAGTAAACTCTGAAACGTAAAATAAAAGTCGCGCGGGAGCGGTAATTTGGAATTCCAATTAGCTTTTGCAGAGCAGACAGATTATCGGCGTTCACGCGTGTTTTCATTTTCGTACGCTGGCGAGAGACGACGATGGCAAGGATCGTGGCAAGATATACGGCGACAATGAAACGGCTCATTAGATCGAAATGAGACAAAGCCTGGCTCGTTCCTGCTGAATTCCTAGTTGTCTCATTACGTTGTACACGCGCCGGCACAAGTAATAAATACATAAAATCGACAGTCCACTTAGGACTTGCGCACGTCACCGCGGCCCGAGGCGTTTCGTCTACCTGCGCGGATTCGTCTAACACTTTCCTCCCAGCCATCGAACCTGCAACAGGACAGGTTCTACCACCCTGGGATACTCTGACATTTGCCAGGTTGATAGCCGAGTCGAGTGGTTCACCTATAAGCGGGGCCGTGCCGAGCCTACCGCGAAGAAACGCACGCGTGTTTGCGTGCGCCAGTGTCATAATCAGAGCCGGTACAGTCGTGACCAACTGCGTTTACTATTTGCAGTCTGCGAGACACCAATTAGAGGTGTTGGTAAGAGTGGATCGTAATGGAAAAAGATCGGCCGAGGAGAAACCGCTCGAAATATCAGGTCGATAGGCTAAATGTACCGATCGCTGCGATATCGCGACGCGATCGTACTTCATTTGAACGTTTCGCCTAATTTATAACGAAATAACGATATATATTTTCACGCATCACTGTGTAACAGTTACTAGAGGAGTCAATTACTGTGCCCTGTTAGCAGTATTCAGCAGTTTTCATTACTGAACACAATTTTAGCAATTCGAAAGACATTTTCGGTATCAGAAATTTTCAGAAATTCGATATCAAAAGATTTGATTTTAGCTAACAAATAATCAATTGAATTTGAATACAAAATTTTGATATGTCTTATGCGATAAATATAAAGTGAATTCTGCTTGAAAGTGAACAAAAGGCCCAGTAATCAGCTACTCCCACAGTAACTGGTTCCACTACCTTAGATATCTATTACTGCGAATTGGAATTCGAAATATACGCACGTACATTTTTAGTTTAAACACTTGTTAGATAAACTACGTTTTACTCCTGGTCTTGTACTGTCGACAAGTACATATTTTGTAAAGGTACATTAAATTGTTGCGATACTATTGCCTATAAGATCGGTTTCGTTCGTTAAACTCTTCAAATTAATAATAAACCGAGCAATATCGTGAAAGAAGATTCAGATCATTACGTCACGCAAAAACGTGCAGTAAACTAAAAAACTGATTAAAGCAGCCACGTAACGTCTTAACGGAGTCTCTTACGGTTTCCTTTACGAAGAAACTCGTAACTGAAAAGTTCGTTAGCAAAACAAGCGTTTTGAATAAATATGAATATGCATGCACTTTCTCTAATATGTATCTGGAATAAATTATTCATAATTACACCGATCAGAGTTACAATAATGTTGCGGTGTAACGCAAATGGAAGCTAAACTAAAATATGAAGTTCTCTGTAATTAGACTACCAGCGTTATTCCGATGTGTTTTGTAATCGAGGAACAGAACTTTACGTTCGATCGTCGATAAACTCGATTTTCCACCGATGATAAAAAAAGCTTCCTGCAATATTCATTTAACTCGTGAATGCATCGATTACAAATAATTGAGTGGGTTGAAATCGCAGTGGCGTAAGTCGCATTTTAAAAAAAATCTTAGCTTATCTTGTAAAATGTAATCTATACATGCCAAACGGTTAAAAAGTCGAGTGCGATAAATTACAAAGTTATTATACGTTAGCTTACACAATTATCTTAATAACAAATTTGGTCGGTAAATAATAAACATGTTAGTTTACGCTTCCATTATTAAAATAAGATCTTATAAAATTGACACGAATGTTCTGATAATAGAACAATTATTTACTTACAGTGCTGGATTCAGTTTTTATTCATTCCTATGGTAAGTCGGTTCGCGTATGCGTTGCCATAGATCCGATCACATGCGAAGCGTATTTAGACAATAGAAAATGTTGATATTGCAGGGTAGTTGTGGCATCGCAGAAATAATTTCGCAGGTCCGCGAAACGCGAAGACCAAGTTAATTTGATTTTACGATCGCGATAGTTGGTCGATGGCGGCGTAACGGAAGAAGATGAAGATATCGATGAACGACAAGCATTATCGGCGCGGTTGCACCCCGCGGTGCAGCATAGCCTACCGTGGCGCAGTTATTACGCTTGGATTCTTTCGCATTGTCCGATTTAATCTGCAAAAGCTTCCAATTTGTACGAAGGGAAGACAATGCTCCGGGGGATCCTAACAATACGGCAATTTGCACGCGCCGTTTGCGCAAAGGTCGGGGATCCAATTTGCCCCGCGCCTCCCATGAATCGATAATTCACCGCCGTTTAAAAAGTTCATCACGACCGTCTTGCCTCTCTATCGATCCGGGACACGGTTATTCAAATTTATTCATTGAACTCGTCAAGGATTTGCCGAACGACACTCTCGGTACAGATCTCTACGCTTTTTCTTTGCACGGGCCGGCGAGACGCGCGCCAGCGTTGGGCATCGATCGATTAAAATTTTTAATTAAATCGATCGAGTGATCGATGAGAACGATTAAGGGCATTAATCGTCGGACAGTCGGCGGTCGTATTAATCGATTGATGAATGTAATTGTCAGTCGTTGATTAAAGGCATTAATCGTCGAAAACTTGGCAACTGAATTAATCGTCAACCGTCGATTGAAACAGACAATTAATAATTCTCGATTTTTCAATCGAATTCGAAGAATAGCTCGACGTGATTCGATTAAAAATTATCCTTATGTTCATTATATCATTAGATTTTTCTATCGTTTTAACCAGAATTGAAAATATTAATTTTGTCTATTTCATACGAATATTCCGAACGAAGCGTCAAATTACTCGCGAACTATTTATTGTATAAAAAAATGTTTCAAAAAGAAGTCGCGCGGTATCAAGAGATATATGCGATATAACAATTAGTTCCGCGTTATTTCGTTTCTTTTATCCAGATACGAAGGAATACGTGGAATTTTTTGTATAATAACGTGTTAAAAAATCGATGCCATAATTCGAAAGATTACCGGACGGTCGATGAGTAGGTATCAAATTGCACAGAGCGAAAAGCCGATAAATAAAGTTATTAGCATTGTCCACGATTTCGGGCAAATTCGCCGCCGTGCGTCGCGATCGACACCGAAAACCGGCTGGAACCCGGGGGCCCTGACGCGGGACCCCGAAGAAACCCGGCCGACCGGTACCCGCCAGGTACAGTTTCGATAATTGCAACAGGTGCACGACCTCCGGCGAAAGTGTGTCTTGCTCGAAATCGATTATTCAACGGTCCCGGGGATCCGTGCCGCAGTCCGCATCCGTGCCCGGTCCCCGGGTCGTTTCCAATTACAACGGAAAAGTCGGCGGCTCTTCTTCTCGATCGTGCATCGCCGCTCTTAATGATCGCCGGCTTCGATCCGATCCACGTGAATCGCCACACACGACGGTCCCGGCAGGAAATAGGAGACAACCGGAAGGCCGGCCGAGCACCGCGAACCGAGAGATTTTCACCGTGTCGCCTACGAGACGAGGCGTTGTCCGTTGCATCTCTCGCGGCGCAGCACGCGTTGCAGCGCTTTGCATGTTGCATCGCATTGCGACCGCGCTGCTGTGCAGTCTAGCGGAGCGCGGTTGCTCTACGCTCCGCTCATTTCGCATTGTTCGATACGACCGACGAGCTTTGTGCCGTCTCGCCGGGGAAAACGATGGTAACACTCCGAGTATGCAGCGTTTCTTTGTCGTTGGCCTGTTATTACGCACCTGGCGAGAAGCATTCGATTAAATCAATCAAGCGTTCGTCGTTACCGCGGACGATCTTTTAATAACGATGGAACAATCGAGCCTTAAACGCGACTAACATTCGTCGTTTTATAATAATAACAACGGCGGATTTGTTTCAACTTTGTACGATTTTTATTTTAACGTATGATTGAATACGGAAGTTTTTTTTGGGTCTGATATTTTCTCGACGAAACATTTTTATAATATCAGAAATAATAAAGGAAAGGATATAAGTACAAATGTAAATTTGTACACGTTAGGGGGAGTGAAATGCAACATTTTTCTTCTTTTAAATAATATCAACAAGTCGGAATCACTGCATCAACAGTCTTAGTCTCTTTGAATTCAGAGGAAGCATTTTCTACTTAAATATACGTATGTTTATTGAATATTTTGATCAATCGCTGATTATACAGGATATTTTTGTTTTCCTTATCGTTTCAGTTGAGTGTGTTTTTATATGTAAGAGGAATTTTTATGACAAGAGTGCTATAAAGATTGCACTCGACCCAATGTCCTGATTTATTGACCTACTTGTCACAGTTACGAATCGACGCAAAAATATATTGATGTGGTTTTATAGCTTCACAAACTTTATTTTTATGACGAATCATTTCGAAAATATGATGATATTCGGTATACCATATTCATATATTTTACTGCATATTCTTCTATCGTAGAGATTATCGTCCATGTTAATTCCGTGAAACACGCGATCGATAATGACTTCATAATTAACGTAAATACATTAAAATAAGCTATAAATAAATAAATATTCCCCTTCCCTATACGTGGATACAAAATAGACTGTGGCAATCAGATGCGACTATGAAGAGAGGTCAACGTAAACACACTTCGTTCACTTTTCCATCGAAGAAAGATCGGTCCATTGTTATTCGCATCTTCGTTACAGTTTTTGAATAAAGCATTTTCGAGGCTATGTTTCTATGACGCTTCTTATTTACAGCCGTAGAATATGCTTATACTGTTTCTCGAAGAAACCAGAGACACCCTCTGTAAAGACCACGGCACATCAATTTTCGTGTAAACATCGCAAATTAGACAACGTGGCACTCGCCCGTACAATCCACCGACTAAACAGTTAAGGGGTTAATTTAGCAAACGCCGCCATCAAGCCAATAAACACGCGCAACGTGACAAAGAAAAGAGAACCATGAAAGCACAGTTCAGCAACACCAGAGACCGCAGTAAAAATCTTAGAAACGCGCCACGTTATTTATAATCGAAGGCCACGGTACTACGATCCGAGACTTTATAGACGCAACGCGTGTCATTTTTTCTCGGTCCCTGGTTGTCGTTTTTCGCATCGACGTCGAATAGAGCTGGTCCGGGTATCAGTGTCCACGTGTTTACCTTCGGTCAGCGTTTCCATGGAGTTTATGCGTGTAGATAATGAAACGGCGGTCGGCTGACGGAACGAAAAAAGGAAGCACGGGGACACGTTGCGTCGAGTCGCGTCGCGTCGCGTCGACGCTCGGACAAAGTCTGTTTTCGGACAGTACCAGACCGCGGTTGCCCGACGTCGTCATCGCCGTCGCCGCCGTCGCCGTCGTCGTCGTCGTCGTCTTTGGCAAACTATAAAAATTCCATCCACGGTTTCCCGGCCAACGAAACCAAAATAACAACTTCATCCGAATTCCACGGGTGCCGTGCCGGCCCCCAACCCCCTCGGACCCCGCGTAATAAAAGTCTCGACGAGACGACATAAAAGCCGTTTTTAGGATTCACGCTCGGCCGTCCGGGGCCAGCCTCTGCTCGGACACACCTCCCGCCCTGGGGGATCAAATCGCGATTTTCGAAAAATACGTTAGTTTCCACCGATCCGAGGGGACACATAACCGGCCACACCCGAGCTTTCACAAATCACCCTTTTACCTGGCTAGCTACTTAACTCCGGCGCCTCGGCGGTTTTTTAACGCGACCGCTCCTACAAAACAAGGAAATAAGGAGGCCCGTGGAATTTCGGCCAAAAGGATTTTATTTGGCTCTCGCGCGCAGAAGGAAATATTTGGGGACGGCTTTGAAACGTTTGTCCAACCATCACGGTCTATTGATAGAAGCCTCGAATTGAAGCGCGCATTTCTTTCGGCTGAGTAACACCGCGCCGCAATAGCTTGACCCTTGTGTCAATAACCGGGTAAAAAAACCCTTTCGCGCATTCACTTCAAGATGTATTTTTTGTTCCCGGCGAAGCCTTTCAATATCCAGCTGGATCGTTGTTTTATACGGCACATTTCTTATCTGTTTCTTATCTACAATTTTGTTATTTGAAAAGTAACCGAGGTAATCGAAATACTCCAGATAATTGATAAACATAATATTTCATTGCGATAATACATATAAAATAAATAAGGAACAATGTTTATACAGTTATATAAAATAGTCACGTTTGTATGACAAAGCTAATGTATAAAAAACTGTATGATTCTATTTTAAAAAAGCGAAGCTGACCTTGAATTATTACCGCCATATTATAGACCTGCATATACTGAAATATCTCTGTTAATGAAGTTTCTTCGTATCTCCAGAAACAACAGAGATATTCAAGTACTAATTCTTACCGAATCAACCTGTATGTATATATATATATACATAATTACTTGGGCTCCTTTCGAAATGTTGAAGTAATTTGGTGCAACGTTGAAAAAAGTAATTCCGTTGTCAAGCGTGTCTGATAATTAATTCCGACCTCTGTAGGTACATATGTACATGCGTACGGAGAACGAGCACCGTACGTTTGAACTTTATTGAGGAAAAAGTTGGTGCCCGTTATCGGTAGAGTATCTGCCTACATACATGATTCATTCTGCTCTTAATATCTCGCCAATTAAATTCGTCGAAAGTTCGTATACTGGAAAAAAAACTTGTTCGTAACTGAACTCGCTTCTGGAACTAACGGAATTAAAAAGTACGCGAGGGGACTTACAACGAGAGCTTGGTAATGAATAAATATGTTGTTTTCGCTGTTAAGCGATCGATACACATGCTACATATTTCGGAGCGAAAATTTCAATAATTATCATTCTATATGAATTATTGTAAATAGCTCTTTAAGCTTTGCATTTTTATTTAACACATCACGCACCAGTTATTATTTAATATCTTTTGATCAATTTAACCGACGTGAATAGCATTTTTAATCCACGCCATCATCTTTAGTAATCGTTTATATTATTATTATTATTATTATTCAGACAAATATTTGAAAGCACCGAATGCTTTTTAAAAGTCTACGATTCTTAGATATAAGAATTTATCTCACTTTTTTCAATAACATTGAATAATAATTGAAATAACGTCCATTGAGATCGTTAAGTAAAAAAATGTAAACTTCTTTCTGATTTATTACAATCGTTTCGAAGCTCGTTAAGACTGTCTCGAATATGTAATGTGATAAGATTAACGATAATAGAAAATCAGTAGTTGACGAAAAATGTTTTAGTAACGGAAAATGACTATTCTTTATTATTCAGCTCAACGTGCTGACTCTATAAACGCGAGATTCGTAGAAGTCAACCTGGTGATTTCAATGCGCGGTAAGAATACATAGAGTAGAGTCGTCGCTACCGTGATTTCAACGCGTGTATAAGCGCTGTCGCCGGAGACTTGCAGTTTGCTATCGTTACTCCGTTAACCTAAAATTCTTATGTAAAATAATGTTTTATCGAGAATTAATTATACCCGTGCAACTATCGTCGAATTAAATACATGCACAAGTTTACTAATAAGACGATACTTTCATACAAATTGCGAGTAACAGTTATGGGATTAATTAAATCACGTTGACAGAAGTGTTTCTTAAATTAGCATAATATTCTGCAATTAGAATTCTACTTATGCAATATATGTATAATAAAAGTTGTACGTTAAAGTTCGACCAACATTTGCATCGATTTCACTATCGCGGAATGCCGAGTAAACGAAAAAGTGACAATTTGAAAATAAATGTATCGCTGCTAGGAAGACAATTTAATTAATGCAGAATCGCGGTGTCGGAGCAAATTAAATTCCGGTTAAATTTTATATGCGAGATTGGTTGCGTTTCGTTGCCGTGTTTAACTATCGTACGTACGGCATTCGACTTCTAGAACTACGAAAATTACGGAACTGCTACGAGCGACTGGTCGTGACACAATCTGCGTGATAATTCATTTCTTTATCGATTACGATCTCCCAGGCACAAGATCGAGTCGAGTTAAAGCATTTAATCCCGCCGTTAAATACGCCGACGTTACTTTCTCCAATCTGTTTGAGTTTATGACGGTCGGGACGACGCTGATACCGATTCTGGACAACTTAGGGAAATAAAGTCCCTACACTCGCTACAAAAATAATACGAAAGGTATTTTTCTTGCGAAAAGTTGTATTTATCGAATTTCTCTTACGTTTCTCTTGAGTAATTTGATTAAAAAGATAACCGTGTGTAGATCTTGTCCTTGACGATCTCCGACTTTTATTTTCGCGTTTTTTAACGGAACGATTACCATTTGAATAAGAAACGAACAAATCTCTGCTGAAAACCACATCCTTCTTTTCAATTAACATAACTGGTACTTATATTGGGATTCAAGAAACAGAATGTCAAGGATGTTCTAATGCTTTTATATTTTGGAAAAATTGCGAGTCGTGATATTATTATGAAAGGATATGATATTTTATTTATAAAATATATTGAGTAGTTCGAAAAGTTATTTCGTTCTTTCACTGGGAAATGATAGAAGACTTTTTAGTGTTTCGATTAAAAAAAGAAAACTTTTTGACATTTTTTCGGATAGCTTTGAAATCTTAATTCTAGTAAAAGTCCTATTTTTTATTCGCAAAATATCGAATCAAGCGCTATTTTGACACACGTACGATACATAATTTGGTTGAAACAACGAAACAACTTTTCGAACTACTGGATAGTAATAATTTGCTTTTGACATCTGCAACGCTGTTATTTTGTAACGGGAATTGAACGATAACTTACGCGGCGTACTCGAAAACTGTGCGAATGTAATGAGATATGAAATATCAGTTTTTTACGTCCTGTTATAATGATGCAATCTATCAAAGAAATTACCAGTTTATTATTATAAATTGGCTCGAATTTTGATCTGTTAAGCGGTCGGCCTTGCTGTATACACGCCCGAATTATTTACATATGCACAATTAATTATGTATACGTAGAGAAGTGCGTGCACGTAATGCAGACCGACTAACCGTGAAACGCATTGTTGCCTCGGGATATCTGACAGGTTCCAGTGCAAAACTCTGCCAGCGTGTTCTACGGTTCAAAACCAAAAACACAATGAAAGCATAACCCGGGAGATCCGCGTTTCAATATATATTTTCAATCCTTCAAAATATTAATTGTACGAATCGTTTTACCGTGTGCGGAGATTCATGCAAAATTGTACCCTTAAACATTACGTTATATCTCCGTGATTCTAAAACGATTTGAACGAATTTAACAAATTCCCGATTCTCTAGAAATTGTTGTTAGTTTAATTTCCATAATTTCGTACAATTTTGATAATTTCGTTGCAAAATTGTTGGCAGTTCAATTTTTATAATTCCGTGCGAAATTGTTGGTAGTTTAATTTTTCTAATTTTGTGATAAAGGCATGTACAACGATAAATCTGGACTCATTCACGTTAGACTCGGCTGTGAGAAAAATGTATAAAAATTGTACGCAAATACCACACGAAACTATATGCAAAATAGAAACTGTTTATCCTAATTACATGAGGCAGGTGCTAGCTACACATATTATTTTCTCCAGCTTTAAATTGCCAACTCGTTTTCCGGTCAGATGCATAAAATCTGCAACCTAATTATGACAAATTCAAATGAAGATATTTGACCCAGTTATTATACGGCGCTAGAGGTGAACAGAATTATTTTCGGTGTCACAACAAGTGAAAGCCCGCGGTAATGCCCGGGATCGTACAGACCGACGTTAAACGCCGGTAATTAGCAGGGATTAAATTATCCTCGTTTAATTACGTGTTCGCCACCCTGTGCGCGATTTAGCCGCGTCTCGTTCTTAAAAATGAAACGTGGCTTGTCGACATCGGGACCACCTGCCTGAAACACGACCGCAGCCATCGACGCACGATTATCGCAACACGCCGGCCAATTAATTTCCTTCTTAAATACGCTTCAAAGCTTATCCCCGAAGACGCATTGCGACGTTTCACGTTAAATTATAAATATCGCACCTGTATTCTCGTTGGAACGCGGCCGCGAAACGCGCGGCGCGAACAGCTATACGCAATAAATATTTATGCAAATTCGCGTTTCACGGAGGCCAGAATAAAAAAAAATAACGTCTCACTTATCGCGGAATCTACAGAGTTAAAATGATAACGGCTCAAATCGTTTAAACTGCTCGCACCGACTTTAATGCACCTCGAACGTTCAAGTTATTTACGAGTGCGCAAGATTGTTTGCATCATGCCGTTGCACTTTCCTAAGAGTTCGTGGACGCTAATATTTTATCAATTTATTAAATACGAAATTGTAACGACACACGTATCTCTGCGCCAACTTCAGGGACAGAAATGCAACACGCGAGAATTCCGATCGACTCTTTCTTCTCGATTCGATAATTCAATTATACTAATTATACCATCATAATAAAAATAAGCCCGGAGAATACAGTTTCTAATAACAATTGTATATTTATTATAATGCATAAATAATATATTAATAAATTTATTTGTTCATCGTAGAAAAACGTGGAAGGTACATTTGTTCTTGTTTTACATTATATCTCTCACAATTGTAAAAGTTAAAAAGACTGTTTCATAGAAAATGAACGGATAAACTTGTTGATCTTCTAACTGTGCTCGATACATCTGGTATTAATAATAAAAACATCGTTGATCTTCCAACTGTCGAGACAAACTTTATTAGAATGCGATAAACTCCGTTATTAATTAATTAGTTTATATTGAAACATTAATTACGAAGTATATCAGCGATAGTTTACACTCGTAACTGTTACAAACTAATAACTATTAAGAGTACAAAATATTATCGACGCTGCGTTTATGCGTACAGCTTTATTGCAAAAAAAAGGCTCCACAGGAAAGCTTAACCAATGTTTCTAATCCGGAGGAAAATTAAAATTTGTTGGACTGGAGTTATAAACGTTTGTGTAATCTAGTAGCAGCATAGAAGGAATTAAAAGAGGAGTGGAAGCGGTCGCCGGGTCCCATGAATTCGCCAAAATGTCCCATTTCACGAAATACATGGCTCCTTTCGCGAGAAACCCAGGGAATTAAGAAAGCGGCCGAACGACGCAGTAAACACGAATAAAGGTTTTCTCCGGGCCTGGTCATCCCGGCTACTTTCCTGCTAATCGCCTATTAGCTGTCACATTTGCGATGTTCCATCGGAAACGCCGAAATTCATATTACAAGGAACAAAAATTTAATCCACCTTTTGTGCGGCGAGTGGGAACCATATTTTTTAAGGATTTACAATAAGAAGAACGCACGCCCCTTTTGACGATCCCGTTGAAATATTTTAGAAATTCCTTTGTGTGTCATGACGAACGAATAATCTTTTCAAGGTTCCTCTCGCACTGCATGGTGCAGTAATATTGCGCTGATCAAAGTTAAATGAAAGCATCCGCAATCGGGCTGCGGATCTGAATGCAAAATAAAAATTTCGATTCTGAGAAATAGAAACCGAAGAAGAAAGTTGTTCCTTTCTCTAACAATTTTAACTGTACAAGAATTGGACGAACTCCCGGAAAACTTGTAAAATTACAATATTATCTAATTAGATTACAGGAGTTGCAAGATTTTTCTAATTCTAAAACAAGATTTTAATAATACTGATTGTACATGGTTAACCATTTGCGCTATAACGAGTCAAATTTCACACCCAACCTGTAAATATTGAATTCTTCTGTTTCCAAAATCTAGAAACGCAAATAACCTGACACATGGCAACAGCAAACATTGTCTCGTTCTATCAGAAAAATAACTAAAAACGAAGAAGTGCTAATCGACGCAGCTGTGAAACAAATCGAACCGCAAGGGTTTCAGCTCTGAACGAGGAGATTAGTTCGTAAATAAATGATTGTAATAATAAAATAAAATATTGTCGACTCGGTCTAACATTTCGCACGTACGAGAAATGAAACGATCATTGAATAAAGCATGTTCAATCTCTGTTCGAACGCAGTCTCGGCGCATACCGCTGATCCAGTTAACACTGCAGCAGCTGGCAACGAATTTTCGCGTCGTAATTTCACGGCATATTCAATTTTCTACGCTTTTCAAATGCGCGCAATTAATTCGCTTTTTCATTTGCATGCCGTTCGACAGAATCCGCGGAATCTGTAACCAATAACGTCTCCTTCTTTTCCTCGGCTGTGTGCTGAAAGCGACGTAACACGGCGACCGGCTGTATTCAGCGGAGAGAAATTGCAAAAAAAAGGCCGGAGCACTGGCTGTAACGTTGGTTACAACTCGTTACAGTGGAACTAGTCGATCTGGAATTTCGTTATCTGCGAACCACAGCTATAAATACAGTCGCGGCTATCTGTTCGCGTTAGTTGTCCGCAGATAAACGAGGCTGCTGTTATTTGTTGAATTTAAATTACCGGCGTGCGACTAAATCCGCGAACGGACTCGGGAAAATCGGATCCGAGGGGGAACTATACTAACGAACACATGTACATAGCAAGTCGAATTCTCGTCTTGGATTGGACAGGACATTTTTAGTATCCTCCGAATCCGGATTATTTCATCCACGACGACCATAGCATTGAATGTTCCATTCTGAATCACGTCTAAGCAAAAAGATCGCGAACTTCCTCATGACTCTCACTTTTTAGCTAAATTGTATGCATTCGACATTTAGTGGAATCTGTTTAGTCGAAAGCATTTTTTTTTATTGTTACTATTCTCGTATGAATTATAGTATAATTATATACCTGTAAGTATCAATTAAATAAACTTATTCAGAGAGGAGATGATTTGAAAAATCTTGACAATTTCATGTACTTAATAGTTTTATCTTGATTATCGCTAATTTATTAATACAATTTAAGTTTACTTATAATAGTAACACTAACAGCTGTGTTACAATAGTTTTATTTTATATAAGACAATTATTTTAAAAGCCATCTAAAAAATTCATTGACAGGATGAAATTGAAAAAGAAAATCAAGCACATTTTAAAAGAATTAACTGGTTGAGGTGAATGAGAAATTCTTTGTAATTGAATACATACGAATAATTCTTTTAATTGAAATAAAAACATCTTTATTCTATCAATTCGTGAACTCTTTATCGAGATGAAACACGATGCAACGGAATCGTAATGGAGCCGATCGATCGATCCGAAATTCCACGATTCGGCGTGACAATTGCACGCAGCTTCCATGGGAACACGTATAATTCCGTTAGCTGGGAATAAAAGGCCGGGGGATCGAGAAAAAAAAACGCGGCGAGCGAGGACAAAAATTGCTTGCGATTAATTTTCTGGCAGCCGCTTAAAACATTGTGACTTATTCTTAACAGGACGATTACCGAGCAATAAATCATAACGTTCCGAAAGCCGAACATGATAACTAATCGTGAAATTAATGCAGCAGCTGGTAATCGTAGTTATAAATTCGAGCGATTAACTCGCAAAATGGCTGGACGTTCTTTCGTTGAAAAATATTGTACGAACTCGTACCATAATTCATCGGGCACGGTGATTCACCAGTTCGAAACGGCCAACGAGATGGCAAGGATTTAAAATTAAGCGAATCTTGTGCGCCGTGTTGATCTGCGAGTCCTCTTTGCACGCGACGCATGCCTTTTTCAGGTTGAACGGACTGCAAATTCGCGAAAATATATAGCATAGCGTACAGTCGGGTATTGTACAACACGTTGCGTCGACTAACGAAATTCTTCGCCATCTTGGGAAACCGTTCCGCGGATTATTTATGCCCGCGTGATTTATCAAAAGAGCATTGCTTTTCAAATTTCATTGTTGTCTTCAATGATACGTCTTCTGCTTCTGTTTACGCTTCTGTTTGACTTTATTGATAACATTTACTGGTAACAACGCTAATCATAATACTTTATAAATATTTTATAAATAGCACATGGCTTTGCATTTATTTCTCAAAATTAATTATGTCGAAAGCCTTGATCTGTTTTGCGAACTCAGCTTGCATGGAACAATAAATTATTATATAAGAAATATCGTAAAGGAACGAAACTTGAATTTGAGAAATACAATTTCTATTTTATAATGAATAAAATTACGATCTCAGATTTACCTGTTCAACTAAACTAATTATTATTTTCCTACTTTCAGTATTGGTAATGCGAGTTTCTTTTTTCACGAAATTATAACATTTCGCATATCGACAATTTGTCGGAAATCTGAAATTCAGTGTACGAACACTTTTTACGACGACTGTGTACGTGTTCCTTTTAATTGATTTAGAAAATATTTAGCTCGCAGAAAAATCCGCAGCCTAATTATCGCTATCGTGAGAGATTTTTTGCCGCGTAAACGTCAAGAATGAAATGTTACTTCGGAGAACACGATCGAACGCAGAAAAGTCTGATTGAAACGGTCTCTCTCGACAGGGCCGATCTCGATCCGAGCCGCGTGTCCCAGCCGAGAAAGACTTAGACAGACTCTCGCGATCGACGCGATCGCCATTACGCAGTTTTACAGCTAATTAATAGCGCGGCGGTCGCGGCCGGTGGAGACCAGGAATTTTTCAAGCAATTATTTGTTTCGCCGGTAGCGGTGCGCGCGAGCACGCAACTCCGCTTAGGGGACCCGGGCCTCGTTTTATGCATTGTGTTCAATTTCCCCGGGTTTGTTTGCTTTCTCAGATTAAATCTGAAAGCGAGGCAAATTGAGGAACCAGCCGCGAAGCGTCCGCGATTTAATTAACGAATCGAACAGCGCGCTGTAAACGTCGCACACAAACACGAATTGTGCATGTCAGCTGGACGAAACCCGAGATTTATGTTGCACAATCGAAGCGCCAATAGTATCTTTACATGCACGTAGTTATTTATTTATTGGCTTTTACATTTTGATTTCGTTAGGCATTGCATTGCTTTCATGTTATTCTTTATATTAGTAAACAATCAGGGTTTTTAATCTCTCTGCTATCTTAAGTTTCAATTACTTAATTGTTTCGTAAATGCGTACGATGATAAAAAGATGGATTGTTCTTGAATTTTTGATTTTGACAGGAATATAATTGAATAAAAAAATTATTAATTTTCAATTCATTATATTTAGACCACCCAGATGCTTATTATTGTTGAAATATCGTTTCGTCAATTCGTTCATTGATCTCATTCAATGGAATAATTTCATTCATTTCGATTATTTCAGACCGTTTAATTATAAAACGAATAATTATATTTAAATTTAATCAGTCCTCATCAGAATGAAGTAATAATTATCCTCCAATGAAATATTCTTATAATGAACTTCCTGTCAATTAAAATAAATTTTAATATGAAATGAGGTCATCAGTAACCACAACAGATCGGTTAAAGGTTAAAAATCCCACTGGCTATAATTTCGTGTTTTTTTTTTTGTTCCAGTAACTGATTCAATCCTTTCGAGTTCAATTGGAAGTCGCGAAACGCAGAAGCATGCAGCTAACTGCTGGTTTCGGAAGATTCACGTGACAGCAACGACGGCCAAGGGACCGCCGACATCGATCAGATCGAATCGTCTAATCTCCTTAATTACTGGTTTCCGTTATAGAGGCGGGTTTTTGAAAGCGCGTGGAAAGCCCGATTCCCAGGGCAATCGTACTTCACTTTCTCCGTACGCCGAGTGCCGAAGTTATTTGCATGCATACGTTCAGCATCGATGAAGTTACTCGGTGTTGCAGCGAATACCGCTTGCGAGAAACTTCTTCCTTTTATTCATATGTACCGCGCACCGCCGAAGTAATATTTACTCGATTAGAATACTCGTTATTTAACGGTGCAGACAATATATACTTAACGGGTATCCATTAAATTGTTGATTTTATGGATTTATGACAAAGGTGAGCAAACGGAGTTCGAGATAGCAGAGAAAATGAAGGGAATTTACGGACGCCGACGTGTCGTTTGCAACTTATCGAAACGATTAAGGGAAGTAAGAATTTCCTATTTAGTTATTAATTTCTTATAATCGATGCTGCAAATATTTATTCGTCCCGAAGATCTGCCGGTGTATTCGTCGCTGTCGTTTCTGTTTCTGTTTGGTCGGCTCCGTCGACGCTAGACCCGTCGAGCAGGTTAAAGAGTAACGCATGTGTTCAGTAACAAACGTTACAACAAATCAACATGCGTTCTCTCCTGCTGACTCTCGGCTATTGACTTTTCTGTGCGCAGATCGTGCCGATAATATTTAAAGCCATCGCGGACGCATCAGATTAAAACGTCTAGATGAAACGTCTTCTTGTCGGAAAAGATGGCATTTTTCCATACTTCATCGCAGCGCATATGATTTCGATTTTAGCCATAAGCAGAAATTTGGGGGCAGGCGTTTAGTTACTATGCAAAAACACCAGCATGCAAAATTTGTATCAGAATGGACGCAGATGAATTCGTGGATTTGTTAGAAGATAATTTAATTCAATTTGTTGAAGACATACATTATACTTGAATGTATAAATAAAATATAAAAATAATACATGAATGATGTACACTTGAAATTAACAAATTATGTTTCACTTACTTACTTGAATATATAAATAAAATATAAAAATAATATATAAATAATACATGAATGATGTACACTTGAAATTAACAAATTATGTTTCACTTACTTACTTGAATATATAAATAAAATATAAAAATAATATATAAATAATATACACTTGAAATTAACAAATTATGTTTCACTTACTTACTTGAATATATAAATAAAATATAAAAATAATATATAAATAATATACACTTGAAATTAACAAATTATGTATCACTTACAACAGCACAACATAAAGAAATCATTTTGCAACACGAACGGAGCGTAATCAACACATTTTACCGTATCAAAAAATAAAAAAATGTGTAACTTCTTACACCAGGAAACGCCGTAAAATCATTTGTATTCACTTTTTAAAGATCCTGGAACTCTTCGAAGTTCTGATTTCGAATGCAATTAATGGATATCTTCGTGCCAATGCATTTACAAGCAGATCCAGTTCTCACGATATCGTTTTACACGATGTGTTTCGAACAAACAAGGGCTGAATCTGAGAACAACACTTGCAGTACAGTGCCCGAGTGAGTTGTCGAGCGAATTAAGGATCGTGTAAATTTGTCGTGGCACTGGTTTGCCGACCAATCGCCGAACGACTGTTTAGTAGGACAATGCGAGAAAAAAGCGTACTTTTTAACGATTTCCATTTATAATGACCTGTTCCGGAAGACGGTTGTATACATTTTTTACGTTTATAGCATCAAAAGAGATACGGGACTATCAAGAAAGGCAGCGCAACTTAATTGCACAGCCAAGAAAGCGGTCCTCGGTGTATTTTTTTGCGCAGCAATTAAAGATTTACGAGGTGTTAAGAGAGTGTGTGTATGTGTGCGTGTGTGAGAGAGAGAGAAAAAGAGAGTACATCCAGTTCTCTTAAATACGTAACCCAGATAGCTATCATAATAAAGTGGATTGTCATCCAATTTTGTTTTAAGGGAGCACCGCTTTTTCCTTACCTGCGCTGCTATTCCCGGTCTCGATTAAAAATTTATAATGAAGACACACTGGGAGGTATCCTCTTGTCGTCTCCAAGACCCTAAGTTTTTTCACTTAACCTAATTAGAGAAATGAAGAATATACCGTGGTCGTTTGCGGTGACACGACGTTCGATCTTCTCTCGAACGACATGAGATTTTATGGGAAAAAAAATTTCTGCGAACATTCCGCTCCAATTAAGAGCAGAACATTAACACAAAATAGGTATGCCGTTGGTCATTATTAAACCGGAATGTGATTTTTAGCTTATCGAACAGCGTTTGGTCAACGATTTCTGTCCTTTTGGAAGGAAAATAGTACGGATTCTTCAGTCCACTGGATACGATCAATTTCTCTGACGTCATTAATTGGGAAACCAATCAAGATTACTGCAACGTACACGTATAACAGGTCCCGCTCATCCATCAAGCGTATTGGAGTTTTTTTTTTAGCGACCGTGTACGAAGCATTAGTTAAGTATAGACACGCCTTCGAGGTTCTAAGGCACCTGGAACCAGCAATCAAATTGATCGCTTGCGTAAAGAGAGCCGCGGAGAACGAAACAATTAGGTCAACGAGTATATCTCGAAATGCGAAGTCCGTAAAAATTTAAGTTGGCGAGTCGAAAATCGCATACAACCAGAAGCAATATAAAATTAACGATTTCTTTGATTTATATTAATTGAATGTTGACTATTTACATTAATTTGAGTTTATGATTTTCTAAATCTTATTTCTTAATACAAGTGAACTATATATGTATGTACGTTTTTATAAAATTTTATCTGAAAATCACACAACTATAAGTTCTATAATAACTTTGTAATAACTATTTGGAGCCAGTCGAATAATAAGTAGTTTACCGAGAATATTTGTTACATGAATAATTATAATTACGTCTAATGTCTCTCAATAATCTTAACTATTTCATTTAAATTCGTAAACGAAGAAACAAACTAGTTCATCAATTTTGATATTATAACCACGCTTGATTTCGAAATTGATCTTGGTCCAAACAGTTCGTTAGAATGACGTTCAAATCGTGGTCAATATCTGATTGAAATGTATCTCAAAGAAAATATTTAGAAAATGTCTCTGGTACAAAATCAGAAATCGAATAAGCGTTACTTCATCCGATAACCAGAAAAAGTGTAAAGAAAAATTAACACTAGAACCATCCAGCATTGAACGCTAATCTGCTAACTAATCCACCGATCTGCTTTATTTTATAACAATAACAAGATTCGCCTTACTTAAACATCATAAGATTTAACGAGCAAGCAAAAATGAATTAAAAAGGATCGCGTCAGTTTAGAATGCGGAATTCCGGCTACCTTTTTCCCTGCACAACGAATTATAATTTACTTGACGAGTATCCAAGGCCCGCAAAGTGTCCCATCGAGCCGGCGCGTTCCTAACGGCCGCCTTGAATCAGGCCCGTTCTTCATTTGTTATCGACGGTCGGGCCCCTTTCCGCGTTTTAGACAATCGTAAGTCAACGGTGAAAGTAGTTAGTGACACTGAACGGCGAGCTTTAATGCAAATCGAACGGAGGATCTCGCCGACGTAGGCCCCCCATTTGCATAACGTATTGTTGCTTTTGTGGCCGGGCCGGCTTGGCGCGGAGTTACGACGAGCACCGTCGGAGAAATCCATTCCGAAGCGGGCCCGTAAAAGTGGCCGCAACCAGCCGGCAAATAATTCGACGTGCACGCTAACGGGGATATCGTTATCGTGGGCCGGCAACGTGAAATCGTGCAAGAACCGAGGCGGCGGCTCAGCGTCGCGTCGCGTCGATCCGATCGATGCACTCCTCAGCCACTATTTTTCGGCCGTTTCCACACCGCCAGCGAACCGAAAGTCTTGCGAGAATTTTCCTCGAGCGATCGTTTCGCTCGCGATTTCGCAAACCAGACTTATTCCGGCATATTTCATCCGGCTTGGGAATCGCCGATTTTAACCCTTAAATACATATTGTTGCCAATTGTCTACATTCCAGTTCCACTTGATTTTATTCGAAAACCTGAGTACGCGCGTTTCCGAACACACGTTGATAACAATAGACAATAGATCATGTGCGAAATAAAAGACTTGACATTACTTTTGGCGAGTAAGTTATATGTTTTTTGACATTTGAATGTGCTGGGTGATAACTTCCAGGTTGCAAAGGATTTTCACGGACCGAGTGCATCGAATGCAAGGTTGCTTTGTGTCGCAACAAAAATCGCAATTGCTTTGCTGCATCTCATTTATAAATAATGTGAAAATTCCTATACTAATAGATAATATAAATACATGACCATTTGTTTACGTCTACAATAATTTTAGTAATAAACGCATGTTGTTGCCAAAAGTCTACATACAACTTTTTTTCAAAATAAATACTCAATATTATTACCTGGATTTTTCTATTTATTTTTTACGTAACATATGACTACATTCCTATAAAAAACGATTTTTTAAAATTCAAAACAAAAAATCATGCATTTAAGGGTTAAAGGCCGGGCAAGCGATTCGGCTTTGATCTGTTCATGGGACCACGAATCGAATCGGTTAGCTACTGGAAAAAGTTCTTAAAAGATCGTCGAAAAGCGACGGAAGTCTTATCTGTACCTAATCCATCATATTATTTCGATTAATTTAATACGACGACTTCGTCCGAAATTATTCCGTAGAAGAAAATCATCGAGCTCCTTACAGATGAGTCTTTGGAAAGACTATTTTAACAGCGGATTTACGGAACCCGTCAAAATGACGAGTCACTAATTTTTTGATTTACAATTGTCTAAATTATTTATTCGATGTATGTGTCACTTGGAGGAAATATTATAACAAGACTCGTTAAAAACCAGAATAAATGTCTTATCGTTATTTTTAGAAACTTATATGAAACAGGCTGCTTTCAGTGCTCCGTGAATCTGGTGTTAACAGACTTTCGATAAATGAAGTGTCGAGCGACGATATTTAGAAAGTGAGAACATGCGACATGCAACGTTTTTCTTTGTAATCATAGATATTAGGTAGCTTCGTAATCACAGATGCTACACCAAATTCGTTTCTTATCTTTTTCCACGCGGAATCATCCTCTGCTCGGTTGCACTGCGAATTCCGGTCTACCCTGTATACAGCAAAAATTGTCTCTAGACTACGAAATTTTATAGAAAACATTCTCTCGAGCTACTTTCAGTCTTGAAATAGAAAGAACGAACGTGCGAATGGAATCTAAGTTTTACGCGCTGAATTATCGAGTACAGAGACGTCACCAGAATCCACAATATCTAGCACAATTAAAATCTAATGGAGCCAACGTTACAAACGCACCTCAGAGAATAACAAGATGTCATACGATTCGTACAATATCTTGTTTTAACGAACAATTCGTATATTATCTCCGTACGGTAAACAATTTAACCAGTTCACTGCGGCGCCTTCTTTCAAACGTCTGAGCAATCGAGGTGCCGGTAGAACCGAAGTTATCGGTGCTGAAGTCCGAGGAACAAAAACGAGATAAACGATACAGTCCACAGCCGACGAGGAACGCCGCGTCCGCGTTCGTCCGCCATTGCTCCAGAAACAATTAGCCCGGAAAGCACGGAAGTCTCTCCCGAAAAACGGTTTCCGCGCGTAGCTGGTTGGTTTCGTGCGGCGACAAAAATCCGGCAAGCGGCCGGCCACTTTCGACGAAGAAATAGGCGAGAGAAACGGAGAAATTGAAAAAGAGAGATTCTAGCGTTTTCTTGCGACGAGTCGGATCGTTTACCAGGCGACGCCGAGTGTCGCGGCGGCGGCAGCAGCAGCCACGAGTCGACGACAAAAAAAGTAAAATCCGATCGGCCGGCTCGTTACGGATATTTTTCCGGCGTCGGCGAGCCTGGAATGCCAACCGGTGAAATAAAGAGCGTGGCCGTGTCCCTAAATCCTCGATCAATCCGGTCGCAAGAAGAAGATCCATGACCCGGTCGCTGGGAAACCGTTCCAGACACCTATCCCCGGCAGCGTTCCCTTTTTTCTTCGTTCGCTCGTTTCCGCGAGCGAATTCCCGCGCGAAATTACTCGGTCGCCGCTTGAATAAGATCAATCGATAGATCCGTAGGCGAGCTACGCGCCTCGGGTGTTATATTCGCATCCAGAATTATGCAATGCCGGCGTGAAATTAGATCCCCGCCTCCTTAAGTGAACGCAACCGCGCACCTTTGTTCCACGGAGGTCGCGCGAGCCCCTTGGTCATCGCCTTCTCCCTTTCTAGCTCTCTCTCTCTCTCTCTCTCTCTCTCTCTCTCTCTTTCCCTCTCTTTATGCTCTTCTTTCTATTCTGTTGTAAATATTAACCGTTTGAGTCCCAGGGGTTATTCAGAAAACATGATCGAAAAATGCCGAGCAGCGTGATAGCGCGCTTGTCTTAATTAACTGCGAAGGGAACCAAGCGGTGCGATAGCGCTCGTAAAGATCGACAAACAAAACAAAAAGAAAAGAAAGCAGCTATGCGATGTACGTGCGTCACTAAAGTTTGATCGCGACACGTGATCTGAACAGCACGATCACGCTGCTTGGGACTCAAACCGTTAAAGAGATTAGTTCACAGTACAATAACTAAAATACTTCTTTTAATTTTGCTGGAATAACGAACAAAAATAAGAAACTCTCGTTTTTATCTATTTTATATAAACGTGGATCGACAATTTAAAAAATGCGTTTCATAGATCCCGGTAACTTACACGTACACTGAAAATTTCATCGAAATCGGTTGACGCATTGGAAAGTTTGTTACTTTTTGGTAGATTGATCATCGAAAAGGAAAGAATAAACCGCGATAAATTAATCGGACGTAATTGTTTCTCGTAAAGGTCGCTCACCGGGATTTATTGCTACCTTGCGGCGCGACTTCACATGCGGGTTTGACTCTCGTAAACAGACTTCGTTCTTTGGTATTCCGTTCAGATACCTCGTCCTATTCTGGGATCTCTGTAACAATACTTCGAATGTTACGTTTTGTTGCGCGGATTTTGCAATGATCTCTATTAACGTTCGGCCACCCAGGGAATTGCAATACCAATTGATACGAAACGTATTGTTACAATTCGGATATTTCACTTTTTAATACAGTAATGAAGAATTACATTTGAACATCCATGTAATCGATACTTCAAGTTCAATATTTCTTCACCCTGAAGTTACCCTAAAATTGAAACCGTGGAATTCGGTACGTGACAATGAATTTTATAAATGTTGTCTCGAACAGTCGAATATTTCCAAACGAAAACGGGGTTTTCAAGACGGCGCCGTATAGTCGCATTCGTTTAAATCAATTTTATCAAGGGAGCATCCGAAAGAGCACTTTTACATCGCGCCAAACAGGTTTCTACAAAGCAGAATTGGATTCACAGTTAATGAAAGAGACTGTTTGAACGATCGGGCTTCGGTCCAGGCAATGAAATCAATCTTAGGTACTTCACCGTTTAATATTCGCGAACCGAACTGACAAAGTTCAATCATCGCTGTACAAAACTCGTTATGTGTTTCGAATGCGGCATGGACCGTTTACGCGTCGTCGTATTTCATGTTACGAACCCGTTTACGCGCGATAATTGTGCGACATGCCAAAACGTGGCAGCTGGTGTGGTCTGATTGCTCGTCTCGGTGGATTTACGCTGTCAATCTTTCCTCCTTCGTGAAAGTTATAACTTTTTGGCAACGTCTGCCGACAAGAAAATGCTGTCCTCCTTTTCGGACGTAGTACGATTTAAGGTTTCTTCGTGTCGTGTTTCTTTGCACTAATAATCTCAAATATTAAACATTGAGAGGTTCAATTCTAAACATTTCCACGTACCAATACAAATCGGAGTGCATTTGCACGTAATATTAACGTTGGTTCGTTATTATTATTCTTATTAAACGAACAAATGATTTGAACAGCTTCTGACGAAATATACATCGATTGTTAAACATTATATTTAACATAATTATCGAGCACAAAAATCGTGGCCACTCCATATTGTATTTTAATTACAAATACAGTAAATTCTATCCAATTTCCCCTCAGCTTATAAACAAAAATTAATCAAATAATCGTATCTCCTCTTCCCAAGTTGTCCATTTTCGTTTACAAGCTGAGGGACAATTGGAGAGAATTTACAGTATTAATTATACTTCATAATAATGATAAGTTATTACATTTCGGTATTATCTTTTCATATTACATAATTATGTTTCATAACAATAATAATAATTTGTTACAAACTGTGCCCGAACAAATAGACGTACCCAGAATTTCCCAACAAAAGCGCTCGTACAATCCCCAATTGTTGCAGAATAAAGAATCCAAAAATCCACCATTTAGACGCGAGTTTCGTTGTTCCGTTGTCAAAAGCGATCTTTTTAACCGATTCAATCGAAACCGATGAAAATGAAAACGTCGCGCTAATAAACGGACAGCGACTTCGAACACATGTCACGAGTTTTTACCGCCGGCAAACTGGATCCCGCCGTTAGCAGAGATCTTGAACAAGACGTGAACTCCGATCAAGATCCCGGAGATTTTCGAGCGGCCGTAATTTTCAGTGGCGCGTACGCCACGAGGCGAAACGCCGCGCCGCGCCGCGCCGTTGAGAATGAAATCTCGAGGATGACGCAGCCTCTTCGTACGCGCGCTGAAAGGACTTATCAATCATCCGTTTCGAGCGTCGCTCAATCGATCGTGATTGGATTATTTCGAAACGATCGTGCACGGCGAATGCACGACGCGGGCCGAGGCGCAGTCACGCTGGGACACTATGACGAAACGATAGCGATTTTTATTGCACGACGGCCAGAAAAATGTTTCGACAGCCATCATGCGGGCACCGAGCATAGTTCCAGTGACACGGACGGATCAGATAATCGCGGGACCCTGCGGGTCGGGACCGTCGAAACGGAGTAATCGATCGCGGTTCGATTACTGGGGCAAAATTTGCTTCGGGAATTTCATTCGGAAATTTGCTTTCCGCTCCCGAGACCAGCGGAAAGCGTTCCAGATTTTTTTTTATTCCGATATCTGTAGTCGCAGCTTCAAAAAGAAAAAGTTTACTTATTAACCAGATGGCAATTTTTGTCAGAATTTTTTTCCCTTTTTTTTAAGCTTATGTATTATTATATTAATTATGTATTATTATTATATTATTATTATATTAATTATTATTATATTATTATTATATTATTATATTATTATTATATTAATCTGTATCCCTCGTGTTTGGAATCTGCCTACATGACAATATCTAACACCGAATAGTTTTCCTATAAATAAATTAAGCTTTGTTAGGCGAGAATTAACATTTTTGAAGTATTGAACAGGATAGGGAACGTTACGAAACGACGAGTCTCTGCTACTGAATGCAATTCCGCCAACGTGTCTGATTATGAATTACTGCAGCTACTTACCGCGAAAGAATCTACGATGAACGAATCCTATTTCTTTAATATCGATTATGGTACTGGTCGACGGTTATATTGTACTAAATCGTTAGAAGAATCAAACAATTTATATAGATTAATTTTATAAGATGTATAAAAAGGCAGTATTGAAAATTTCATTAATTGTCAAAGTTTCGTTTTCATGATTACTGTAAGTTTGATATGCTGATTTCGAAGGATAGAAAATAATATTTTAATATACTTTGCACATCGTGGAACTGCATTTTCTAAACAATCTGTAATACTAAACACTTTTACGTTATCGAAAAGGCCGTATTTACTGTGCAGTTATTAAACGACAGCAATAAAATACAATGTGTCAGAATAACTGGTTTTACAATACAAGAAGCAAATTGCTGAAACGGACAATTAAACGGTTTATTTCCAAGGCGATTGAATATGCTTAATTACATGTAAAAATCATTCAAGGAAAACCGTGGTCGAACAGGATTATAATTCATGAAGAGCTTAACTTCGTATCAAATCTGCAATAGTAAATGCGACTACGAGAACATGAAATACTGGAATTTGAAAAGAAATACACAGCAGAGGTTATCCAAGCATTTTATGAACGCAGTAACTCTCTCGGAGAATCGTACAAAATCAGAGAATTAAATTCGGTATTTCGGGATCATCCAAGTTACATTTCGATACGAAAATTGCTATAAAACTTTCAATTACGACGCAATGAAATTCTGCGGATCAATAACGATTAATTATCAGCAGTGTCACCATTTAAAGACAAATTAGACAGACCACTTGTAAGATAAACACTTCATTTTAATCATTTTCCAGATACAGTACAGAAAAAAAAACAGAATAAATTCGATTGAAAACGGAAGTATCTCTGGTCCGTAAACATGTTATTCATTGTAATCCTATGTTTGACTACTTACCAAGGCACAGTGAACTCGTGACATTTGCGAGTGCGACCCAAATCATGATCGATACTTCCGTTTCCAGCGATATTTGTTCAGTTCTCTTCGTCGATCTTGTTCGGTACCTCAAGAATCATTAAGAAAAAATTCAAGTGTACGCACACTTTTTACATTAGCAAAATTGTCCTTAAGCGTATCATCGAATAATAATAGAAAATTCATGTTAAGATGCCAAATTCCCTTATAGAAAGCTCAATGATAAATCAAACACTTCGTCACTCTTAATAAAAATCGTTTTTTGAGTAAACAATTTAAACGACACTATCACATTACGTTACCATTGGTATTATTACCTTGAAAATGTAACAGAAACAATTCTTGACAGGTAAGGATTCAAACATTGTAGACAAAGCACGTGAGAAAGTTTGTTCTCCCGTACCATTAAATGGCTACTTAAGGACTATCTCCTATCTCGAATGGCTTTGAGACAGCCGCGAGCCGAAACGTTTAAGAGAAACTTTTATTAGATGACAACAATCGTACAATTTCATGTAGAATAGCTGTTACACACACGCAGCGTCGGTACAAAAAGCTTGTCAATCTGGTACCATTTAACGGCCGGTTAAAAACTATTTCTTATCTCGAATGGTTTTGAAACAATGAAAGATACAATCGCTTAGACGAGTGACGCTCTGCTTGGCAAAATTTGTGTCGCTATAAAAAGTTCGCTCCCCCTCGTACCATATTTAATGGCTATTTAAAAACCAGCTCGTATCTCGAGAATAGCTTCGCGACAGCCAAGGGTTCGAACGCTTAACCGAGTTACGCTGTACGTGGCAAACTTTGTGTTCGCATAAGGAGTTTGCACCCTGGCGCCATTTAACGGTCATTTAAGAACTGACTCGTACATTGAACGGCTTCGAGACCGCCGAGCCTCCCAAACGCACAGCCGGGTTACGCCGTGCGTGGCGAAATTTGTGCCCCTATAAAACGGATGCTTTCATCTGCCATTTGACGACCACTTAAAAACTATTTCGTATCTCGAATAGCTTCGTGGAGAAGACAACCGAGGATTCGAACACTGGGGATACAACGTGCGCGGCGATGTTTGTGTCGCTGTGAAAACTTTGCTCCCTTGTACCACTTAATGGTTGTTCGAAAGACTATTATATCGAAGGACTAGTTTAGTTCGTAACTTGAATAGCCTTGAAACAACCAAGGGTTCGATCAGGGCAGAGTTTTTATCGGTACAAAAACTTTGCTCCCTTGTACCGTTTAATGACTGCTCAAACAGTACAGTAAATTCTGTCTCTAATTAACCCTCAGCTTGTAAACGAAAATAGACAATTTTGAAAGAAGAGACACGATTATCATTTATACTTGCTATCAATTATTATAGTTATCATTTTTATAGTTGCCGATTGTCAACAATTACAAAAACGAGATGCGAGGCTCGAATAATGGTATCTCCTGTTCCCAAATTGTCCATTTATGTTTACAAGCTGAAGGACAATTAGGGAGAATTTCCTGCATCTCGAATAACTTCGAGACAATCAAGGGTGCCAAGCAACGAGGGTACAGTTTACGTGGCAATGTTTGTGTCGCTGTAAAAACTTTGTTCCCTTGTACCACTTAATGGTTGTTCGAAAGACTATTATATCGAAAGACTACTTTAGTTCGTAACTTGAATAGCCTTGAAACAACCAAGGGTTCGATCAGGACAGAGTTTTTATCGGTACAAAAACTTTGCTCCCTTGTACCGTTTAATGGCTACTTGAACAGTACAGTAAATTCTGTCTCTAATTAACCCTCAGCTTGTAAACGAAAATAGACAATTTTGAAAGAAGAGACACGATTATCATTTATACTTGCTATCAATTATTATAATTATCATTTTTATAGTTGCCGATTGTCAACAATTACAAAAACGAGATGTGAGGCTCGAATAATGTTATCTCCTGTTCCCAAACTGTCCATTTTTCTGTACAATCCGGACGTCAATTAGGGAGAATTTAGTGTATTTTGAGTCTCGAATAACTTCGAGACAACCAAGGTTGCCATGAGGGTATAGTTTACGTGGCAATGTTTGCGTCGCTATAAAAAAGTGTGCTGACCTTGTACAATTTATTGTCCACCGAAAAACTATTTCGTATTTCCGGCTTCGATAGAACGAAGGGTCCTAAACGCTCGTTAGACGTCGTACGTGGCAAAGTCTGTACCATTTGACGGCGGAATGGCTGTAACACGCGTGCAGTGTCGGTAGCGTGCGACAGCGAGGCTCGCGTTCCGCGGCGTGTGTGGCTGGCGCGAGCGAGTCCTCTGCCCACACGACGGTTCCCGATGGGCTGGTGCTGGTGTCCGCAGACGAGCGAGCGCGCGTATCAAAAACGTACACGATCGAGCGGATACACGGATACGCGGCTCGGCAAGGGGACACGCTCGCACGATCGTCCGGGATCACGCGAACCGGCGTCTAAGCGCGTTCACGCACACACACACACGCACACACATACACACATATACACAGCTGCACACAGATCCGCGAGGAATCGGTATGCGCGCGGGCGCGCGCGCGCGCATGTGTACTATACCGGAACGGAGCGGAATGGATCGGAGAGTGACTAACCTCTGCGAATAGAAGATGGACGTCCGCCGGATGGCTGGCAGGAGTAGTAATCCTTGGTCGACAGCTGACTCGTCTCCCTCGACTGGTAAACCGGCTACCGAGATCCCGGATCGGGGATCGTTCACAAAACGCTCGAAGACGGTCTAATCCACGGCATACCGAACTCGCGGCGGCTCTCCTCGACTCCTCCTCCTCCGAGAGCGGTTCGGTTGGTCAGGAGGGTCGTCGTTGTCACAGTGTCACAGAAAAAAACAACAACCGAAGAAGCACCGAGGGTCCGTCCGCGCGATTCGGTATATCACGCGTGCTTTACGTGCGTGTGCCTGTGGCCCCCTCGTGTTTGCGCCTGTGGGTGCGCGCGTGCACGCGTGACGGCCTGGTTGGACGGCCAGGAGAGGACGGAATAGCACGGAGAGGCGGCGGGCACGGCGAGTCGCGCGGGAGCCGACAGAAGAGGAAACCCGGCCCGGTTGCCGAACGTTCGAGTCACACGGAAGGAAGAGCGGCGCAGGAAGCCAGCCAGCCCAACAAGCCACGCACAACAAGCAAGGAGAACGGGACGTCCACGCGCTGGCTCGCGCGCCCGGAAACACGCTACCAGATGTTGATGTTCCTGCGAGGACCACGGTCCTGGCCGCGGACGCTTCTTACACGGGAAAAACACTCTCACTCGCGATCGACACCGGACGCGCCTCCTGTTCCGTTAGCTTCCACGCCGATCCACGTCGTCGCCGATCTCCTCGCCGGTCCCCTTTTTTCTTTTCAGTCCCTGCTCCGTCCCGACGTCGACGACAGAATCCGCATAGCGGTCCGCGGCGACCGATATACGTTCGAACAACCACTGGACCAGCGCGACAAAGCTCGTCGGTTCAACCACGGGAGTTCTCTACCGGAGTACAGAGGAGAGATATACGTTCACCGACGACGATCGCGACCGACCGGATCAGCTCTTTTTGGATCAGCTCTCTGTGTCGCGGTTGTACGCGGCGGCCGAGTCAACGCCGCGCGGCTCGGTTGCGTCGTGCTAGCCCGGTGACGGTGAATCCGGGAACGGTGATCCTAGCTGCGATCCAACCCGATCCAACGTGGATCCAGCTGTTTGCGGATGCCGATGTTGTCCGGGACAGTGTCACGCGGCCATAAACCGTATTGCTCGCCGGCGACCGTGCGACTGTACGCGTGGTGGAGGTGGAGGAAGGAGGAGATCGAGGTAGCGGTAGGTAGTGGCGGAGGTAGAGGTGGGGAAGGAGGAGAACCTTCTTCGTGTTCCTCTTCGAGACTGCCTTGGTGCACGTTCGGCTGCTGCTGTTGCCGCTGCTGATCTCCTCGAATTCGCTTCTCCCCGAGCCTGGGGACGGGCCTCGACACCAGGAATCCGTTTTTTACACGGCTGGAAGCCGGATGTTGGCGCGAACGGAAAGAGGAACGGTCCGCCGCGCGATCTCTTTCTCCTCGTTCGCGGTTCGAAGAAAGTCGGGCGAAACGGAACCACCGTCGCGGACAGAGAGAGTGAGTGAGCGAGAGAGAGCGAGAGAAAGAAAGAGAGAGAGAGAGAGAGAGAGAGAGAGATACAGAGAGAAAGAAAGAGGACAGAAGAAACGAAATTGTACCTGAATCGCGAGTCGAGAAATCGGCGTCGCACGATTTCCTGGTTTCACCAATCCCCTGCAGCTGGCCGACGTGTCTGTCGACGATCTCGCTCGGGGAGCCGTTGTTGTCTGGCGGATGAGATCGTCGTACCCGATCCCGGCGCCGCAAGAAACGAGAACATGAAGAACGAGGGGAAAACGTGGAAGGAAACGGGGAAGCCGTGTAACGACGAAGAGAAACTCGTGTCGAGCTCGGAACGGCGACGGCCGCAGAGGCACCGCGACGGACGTCGGCAAGGCAAGGTAAGGCACTGCTGCCGCAATGTCTTACGGTGGCCGCGGTGCGCTCTATGGCGTGCATCATGGTGGACTTGCAGCGGTATACCTCGCTGGCTCGGCGCAGCCCGACGAAAGGGGGTAGAGAGTCGTCGGCTGGCGAAGGAAAAAGAGGCGACGCGTTCGCCGGACAGAGAACAGCGTACCGAGTACAACGAGCTGAGAGAATATATACTAGGTAGGTAGGTAGGTATGTATTTCGCCTCGGGCAACTCCAGGTATAGCGGTACTTCGACCCCTCCCCGCGCCCTCTCTGACCCCCTACTCTCGCGCGCGATACCACCACCATGCTTGTACGGCTGCTCCCGGCCCCGCGGCTCCTCTCGCCGCCACCACCACCGCCGCATCCTCCTCCACCTCTTTTACCGTCTTCTCCTTCTCGACTGTCCCGGTACCCCACGTTGCCCTCCCCCCCCTGGTTCTACCTCCGACGATACCATCGGTCGGGCCCCGTGTCCCTCCGCGTGTGTGCACGGGCCCCGATGCCGATGCACGTGTCCGTAACGCACACCGACGCCATCGACACATCGTCCGCCCGTACCCCCGTTGCGCGGAACCCTGGGCCCCCTTCGGCAGTGTGCGGCTCCGTGGAACCGGGCCCGACCGAGAGAGACAGAGAAAAGGAGAGAGAGAGAGACAGAGACGGAGAGAAGGAGTTAACACCAACGCAACCACGCACGGACTGTAATCTACTGGTGGACACTGCACCGTGCACGGCCTGCAGGATCTCTCAAGGACGTAGGCCGTAAGCTTTTCGGACCCCGACTCGACCTACTGCTGCCCGCGCCCTCGCCATCGCCCTCTCGCCCTCTCGCCCTCTCGCTCGTGCACGCCTGCCCGCTCCCGGAGACTTCTACGAGCGCATAGGACGGGTCCCTGCCCTCCGAGCGAGCTGCACGCGTGCCGGAGAAAATAGTCAGCGCCGGTTTCGTTCCACGCTGCTCGCCTTTTGTCGAGGGGCGACCGACCCCGGGTCGATGCGCGGTTCGTGCCGATTCCCCGACCCCCACGGATCTCCACCGATCTCTGCTCCACGGCTCGCGGAGTCGACTTGGTTCGTTCTTACGAGATCGAATAACTGATTACCGGCGTCCACGGTATTCCGCCGGACGGCTTTATTATTTCACCGGGATGATTGCTGCGAGAGATTTGATAATATAGGGTAGTGGAGCTGGTTCCAGCGGGATGACCAGTTCTTTGGTTTGCTCTCGGGCATAATTAGATTTGTGTTTATCGAATGGACGTGTTACGTTCTTGTATTTTTTCATTTTGTTTGTTTCTGAATAAAAGTATGTAATATGTTTTGTGAGATGAATATGGTGTTAACCCCCTTTGCACTCGAAGCCATTTTAACTGTAAATCTAAATGAATTAATTAATAAATGGTATTTCCATTTTATATGACAAAGTGCATTTTATGCGTATGAAATTGAGCCTCGTGGCTCGTGCAACAGTTAGACTGTCGACAACTTTTTATATCTAAACTTTGATCATGTAAAAATTATGTTGGAATTTTAGTGGTGCATCAGAGTCGCCACTCGAGTGCAAAGGGTTAAGTATGCCCGAGAACGAACCGTGGGCACAGCAATTGGTCATCGCACAGTTACCGGATCCACTATCATGGTCTAGATTATTTAAGAAATAAGGATTATTAAGTTATTTTTTTTTTAAAGGGCTTTTTTATATAAAGTTATTAAAAGGTTCCGAAAGTGATCCTTTCAAATTATTATACGTAGATCGATTTTGATCGAAGCAGTTATGGAGAACCGAAACAACACCGTGACTAGATTGCGGATCTTTGTGAAAAACAAGAAACATGAACTAAACGAAACTATCTTTCCTCTTTTAATAACCAAAAGAAGTTGGGAATAACGTAACAATATTCTCAGATTTGTGTTTGACCTATTCATTCGTGTTATAAATGCATGACATCCGCAGTTAATGGAACCGAAACTGAAAATACTCAATTTATTGTAACCTTCACTTTTAACCTTTTTATATTCCTTGAATCCTTATATTCTTAGAATACAATAAAAACTTCTTTTTAACACGAAACCTACCTTTCAAGTCGAAATGACCGGTTCTAGATGTTCTGTTTCTAAAATTGTTGAAATTGTAAAGAGTTTCATAGAAAATGATCCAATAAATTTCTTACTTCGAACATACGCTGTAATAAAAATGGCGAAAAATCTGAGTATAAAACAGCAAGTGTGATTGTCACTTTTATACAGCAACACATATACAGTCACATAGAACGATTAGTAAACTTTTATCGTCACGTTCAAACGTAAAAATAATTGATAAAAATGAAAACACTCGGATCTTTAAGTGAACAAAAAAAGAAAATGTTCTCCCTTCGTTGTGTGTATAACAAAATCTTCTTTAGAATTTCATTTCTTTAATAATCCGACTAAAACGAAAGTAATACATTTCACACTTTTCTACCCCCTAAATCTTAATCCGAGTGTTCCCAACCGCAGCTACTCATTTTCGTCAAAGAAAAGAGAAAAAAAAGAAGAAAAAAAACAAAATACCTATTAGATCCGCAGTCTAGTTATCACGCTCTAACCAACGTCGCCTCTGCTCAAAAATCCGGCGAACTTTCTACGATGAAGATTTCCAAAAAAAATCGCAATATCTAACAGCCGTAAAAACTCGCAAGCAGGCGAACCGTTGAAATGCCTCGCGGACCGGGCCGTTACATTGTACCTAACAAGTCGGACAAAAGCGGTAGCACGTGATGAAAGGATAGAATCGCGACCGGCGTTCTCGAATGAAGAAGACGAAGAAGAAGAAGAGCGGCGGCACGGTGGCGGAGAGTGTCTCGCGGGCAGGAATACCGGCCGATCTTGACTAATAACCGTAGTCGCGAAAAATCGAGCGATCGCCTAGCGCATCGAGGTTGATCGAGCAAAAGAACGTCACGGAACGGAACGGAACGGAAGAGGTGGAGGTTCGCAAAAAGGAGAGAAACGCGGCGCTGATCGATGATGTCAGAGACCGGGAAGGATGCGCGTTATCGACGTCTGCACGTGCGCTGGTATTCCGCAATTAAGTCTCGGGGGCCGACGCTCTGTCTCCGTTTCCCTCTGTCCTTGTCCGTGTGCCGGGCACCGTCGCGTCGCGTTCCCGCTGGATCGCCGGCCGAGAGATCACCTGGCAGCACGTGCACCGCCCAGTACACGCGTGTGAGCGCGACCAAGAACACGAAAAAAGGAAGGATCCCGTGTAAAGGCGATCGCCGTCTCGGAACGGTTTCGCGATAAATGATAACCGCTTTAAATACCAGTTTAGCGCGTGTACCGGCCGGGCACTGCTCCGAGCTACGGAATCCCCGCGTTCCGATCATCCTCCTTTTGTCGATTATTAGCTGCTGCTCCGCTACCCCCCTCCGGCCACCCCAACCACCGATCTACGGTCCCCCGCGACGCCCCCTCGCGACGACGTCCCGTCGACCGCGTTGCTTCATCGAGGAAGCTCGCGGAGACATTCCCCCCACCTCCCCCCCCGGCCCTCGCCGGTCGGGTATACATACCTGAAACGAGCGCGATTTATGAGACTCGCATGACAGCATACACCGGGGCTCCGCGAAGAGATCTGGAAACACCTCGCATGGTAACGAGCAACCGCGTACAATTCGAGAATCGACGATCCCGATGATTAGACCCTGGATTTTTAGGCACGATAAACGATTTCTGTGTTCGCCACGAAGAACCGGAAATTGGATGGGAAATTTTCTTCGGTTAACCCTGGCACGCTTGAACGGTCAGCTGCTTTTTAAAAACGCGGTTACAGTTTGCTGTTCGAATTGCAACTTTAGTGAAAACTGAATTTATATTCGCGAACGTTAATTCGATCGTTCTCGTAGATTGAAAATAATGCTGCAGCACTTTTTTTAAGTCTCTTTCCTGCTAAATGTGTAAATTATGTAAAATCGTCGGTCTAATGATAAACCTCGGCGCACACGCGAGATACTTAATCTAAAGAAATTCGTTCACAATTTGCTAAGATGTATTTTAATTCGAGGAAAATGTGGCGAAGAGTTGACAACGATGGTGCTATCGAAACAATGAAATAATTGAAAATATTAGAGTAATATTTCTTTTGTAAATATTCTTTATATCTATTTTTAACGATATATCGTTATATTTATACGCTAATACCACTCAGTCTTTTCACAGACGAACGTTTAATTTTTCTCTGTTATCAAAATAATTTGCAAAAGCTTGCCGTCGCCTCGTTATATCGATTTTTCGCCGTTAATTGTAAGCGGGGGCCGAATTAAATCGAGAAAATGAGTTAAGAGGTTAACCCTTGGTTTAACAATGGCGCCATTGTTTTCTGAGACAATAAGGTGTCACGCTGGGATCTTTCGAAAAATTCGACTAGAATACCGCGTCTATTTTCAGGCTACAATATCGACATATTCCAACGAAGTTATAAAAATCCAATATTTCCAGTGAGCTTGTGACAGAGAAGGGATGATAATTATGAGAGATCTCCGGATACCGTGATACGATTAAATGCTCGCTTAATAAACGCGAGTCCAATTAAAAGTCTTTTAGAGAGCACAGTTAAGAGTCTTTTCAACTTAATAGTAAATATCTTTGTCGATATATTTGTCAAAATCCGGAGGAGTTCGCATAAATTTATTCCTGTTAAGATAATATTTTAATCAAAAGTTATCGTCATTTTGGCGGCACGCTTAAAAAATGTATCTGTACCTAAGACAAGCATTTGAAAGATTTTTATTCAATCACCATGGGTACGATTGTTATGTGGACCAAGAGTACGTAAAAATTAATAAAAGCCAAAAAAGGATCATAACGGGCAAGAAAGAAAATTGTTACGAAATTAAATTGTTCCGTTTAATTGCTTGTCGTTTAAAATAATCTTGACATAACCAATCAGCTTCTCGCGTATGTACACAGTGTGATGCTAGTGAAATCCAGAAAGTTTCGTTTCTTCGAGAATCAATCAGAGAAATTGATTCGGCACGCGCGTTAATTAGTTAGAAATCGATTAACACGTCAGCGAAGTATTTTCAATTTCTTCTTTCTTACGTTACCGAGAAATCGACATTAAAATCTGCTTCTGCTCTTGTCGAACATCATATTATAGCGAATTATAAATTATCGTGACCATAATGAACCCATAAAATCCGCGGTTTATAATAACTATGGATGAGAATTTGTTAGATATTCGAAATCGCTTTTATCGGAAGCGGTGTATTGGGCGAAAATATTCAATTTTTCATCTATAATTTATTTTTTTCCTGGAGTATCGCTTTCTCTCCGGTTCAGTTACATGACACCCTGTACATGCAAACACCGGTGGAACGAGGAACGTGCTAATAGCTCGGAAACCAGAACCGATCGGCGAGTGGAAAATCTATTAGCCGACAGACGATGAAAAGTAAAAAGCAGGTTGGCAGAATTCCGTGACTGTCGGGAATCAGCTTCGGCCGTGAACGATCGTACAATTAACGATTTCTGCTGGAACAATTTCATCCGCAGATCTTGTTCGATTGAAATGAACGCTAACGGGGAAAATCGCACGAAAATCGAGAAAAAACAACTGGATCTGAGAACGCGAAACAGCATGCAACTCTGGGGTTCTCTAATGAACTCTATAAAAAGAAATATTTATTATATGCATTATTTTCATAAGAGTAAATTTTGTTATCATTTGACTGCGAATTTTGCGCATTTCCAACAAGAATATCAAATACAGAATAGGTTAGCGAGTCAAACACATAATAAGGTTCACCCATTGTTATCATTAAATATTTTTAACGGTTTTATTTAATTCTGTCGTATGAGATGTTGTGTTTATCGATGGTATCTTACAATATTGTTCATTAATGAATTCCACAAATATTTTTATGATTATATTTCTACCTTTACTTAAAGAAAACGAGTCGTGCCTAAATCAACACCATTTAATAATAAGTAATACGCTATAATTTTTTATCGACATATTTATGTGACAACAATGTCACGTGAATATTATAAAATTAACGTCACAATGTCAATACATCGATAATGTATCAATGTACGAAAAATGCGGGTGATAAATATTTTTGTTATTTTAACTGAAAATATTGTTTCTTTTCGCGCTGTCTATTGTCATCGAAGTAAGATGAAGTTATACGAGACACCGTAGGTGAAGGAAAAGAAAGAAGAAAATATTAAGCTGTCTGCCGGCGTTATCATTCATCTCTCTGTTGAGATCGATCGATCTCGCGTCGACGCGCTGCGTCGATTGAAAATAATGCGACTCGTCCGCGGATAGAGGAAGCGCATTATGCGAATGGCCATTGGTCCGTGGTGGCGTTATTAAACGGACGGCCGCGATACACGTGTCCGTTTATTCGATTAAGACCTTTCCATCGGGGAAAAGGAAAGATCGAGACGGCCGTTCTTGGCCGGCTCGCTGCGCGCCGCCGCCGCCGCCGGAAGATAAAACCGAAGATGGATACACGGCGGTTTATTCTAATCGCGCGGAAACCTGCTGGGATCGTCGCCGAGCCCCGGTGAATAATCGTTGCTCGAGTGATACAAATTTACCGACATGCTTCGATTGTTTCCTATCGGCCGCGCTCTCGTTTACGGATCATTCTTTCCAATCAACGGCGCTCTCATTACAGCGTTGCGATTTTTCGCAATTTTAATTGGACAGTTTAGCGAGGTCTGCAAACGAGCACCTGTAGCATCGTTCGCCTGGGCTGATACAGCATTGTAATCGGAAGGGACGATCCTCGATCCGAAAATTCAAAAGGATCTGAAACTTCGGGGACATTTAGAGCATATGCAGACATGTATTACGCAATTTTGATTTCTTGTCTTCGAACAAAACTTATTCCTTTTGTCCAAATCTATCGTGTGGTATACGATCTGTTAATTGTTTAGACAACCGGAAACATTTAGGAACAAATAATCGATATTTCTTCGCTTTTTGATTAAACTTCCACGAAAGAAGTAAATTTTATTTCGAGGCTTCTTTTTTTCGAAAAATGAAATCATTTTTATCATTTAGTAGTACAAGATTTGCTGCAATAAACATTCGATATAATAAAATCATTAGCCGGGACAGTTTGCTGCTTCCTAATTGCCTCTTTCGTCGTTTAATCCTTATGAGCAGCAACTTGCTGGAATCGTAAAGTCAATAACAAATTATCTCGGAGACTAATCGACGGCCAAACAAGAAAAGCTGAACGTGTTTTCTTCGTCCAGCTTAAAAATACTAGTCGACAGAACTGGATAAAGACGACACCGGTCCGACAGTAATTAACGAAATCGATCCGCGATTGAAATAAAACGAGAAAGACGACGGAGGAGGGGTGGGGGGAGAGAAACGCCGTCGATATAAAAACGTAATAATCCGATGAAAATATTCGTACGCTTCCGTTTATAATAACGTTTACTACGAAACCATTTATACGTTCTCGAATGGTCGATATAGGGGTCGTTTACCTTACGTGCATAGTGCAGCACGTTTTTCTTTTCTTCTAGTATTTGCTCGGCAGAGTTTATCATCGGCGAGATTGAAGAAGAATGTTAATTAAAGTATAGATAAGAGGAGTATGTACGTAGAAGCGGCTAAGTGGTCTAAATATTCGTGGTGATGTATCAACGCGGACAGAATTGAAGAGCGAACGGGATTGTCTGTGTACGAAGAAGAATTCGTGGATCTGATGAAAGATTATCGACGATCCGTAGACCACTCGCCGGGCATTGAAATCAGCCAGGCGTTCGAATTGGTATCACAATCATCGTTCCGTTATCCAAAAATTAATCGCGACGAGCTTTCGCCATTATGATTCCCTCAAGAAAGTTGCCAGAATGCAGTAAAAAACAATCGAGCCATGGAAAGTATGTAGATACTGTTTCGAACGTTTCGCGAATGTTTTCGAGAAAATCATCGATTTCATATTCGGGTCGTGTTTCATTCTAGAAATAACGTCGTCATTCCGTCACGATACAGGATCCAACGCCAATTTGCGAAATATGCAACATACCGACGTCGATCGACCGTCTTATTTTATCATGCTGGAAGCATAATGTGCTAAAAATAAAAAAAATAGGAAACACGCCGACGGTAACCTTAACCGTGCGAAAGTGCAAGATCCGATCGAATTCATTAAAAAAAAAAACCGAAATCCTGAAAGCGATACTGTATCGACGCGTGTCCGCGTTGCCGGCAACTCGACTTGCGGACACTTTCATGGAAAATAAAAATGATGCGAGTTGATTGTAGGAAACGTAAGTCATTTTTATACGTTCGATAATTTTAATAATTTTTAACAAGTTTTAATAAGTTTTACACGAGATATAAAAAAGTATTCTCGAATTCTTCGGTCGTGTTTTCTTGTCGTGCACACGCGAATCGAAAATAAAATCCGCAGTCGGCTAATAACCGATGCCGTTGACGCGACGTAAAGTCTCGAATTAAAACGGAACAAAATGTCGAAGATAATGGAATTTTAAATCGGCCTCCACAGATTTACGTGTAAATCCGTAAAACTCGCGTGCGTCACGCTCAGGAAAATTTTCGCGGTGTTATCGCATCCGATACCGTAATAATATTCTTACAAGATGCGTTACACTTAATCAGCAATCGAATAGTTCCCGTTAGTTTCTTCAGCATTATCCAGCATTAAAGAAAGCTGTAAATTAACGGATTACGCGGGCAGTTCAATATTTACGGAGCACTTTTCCAATCTCCTTAAATCACATAAGTGCTAGCCAAATTTGGCGCGTGTAATATATAAGCCGGCGGAGAAAATCATTTCTTTAATCTCGTCGGGTAACCGCATCCGTGTACAGGTGTCGTGGTAATCAACACGCGCACGACTCCTAATCCTCTCCGTGGACGGCCGTTCGGCGGCCGAACGATCCTGGCCAACAGGAGTTCAAACTCGGGCGAGTCGTTCGATCACCGTACGGTAAAGGATGTCATCGCGATATCCGGAAAATAGTAACCCATGTTCCGTTCGACGTCATACCGGCGAGTCGTTCCGTTTTATGGGTCCAATTACCAGCGGCCGCGGGATGCAACTGGACGGTCATAGTTTCCCTAACGAGCCGCGAGCGAAGGCAGAGCTACGAGGCCTGGCCGATATTAGCAACGGCGACTGGACTAATGACCATAAAGGGATATCGAATGAACCGTTAACGTTATTAAGAATATCCACATCCTGTTTCTGTCTGCTCGCGCCGGGGAACAGACGCGGCCGATCGAGCCAAACGGCGACAGAGGGGAAAGGGCAGACGAAACCGCGCGGTGCTTGCCGGGTCACGGTGCCACCAGCGAATATTATTTAACAGCGACCCCGGTAACGGGTCACCTTTGCCTCGCTGATAATCGTTTCGTCGGCAATCGCCTCGCCGATTACATCGTCGCCGAACTTCGCCGACAATGCATCATGCGAAGAAAGTGCGCCGGAATTTCCCGTTCCAAAGTCCCACGGTGCATGTATCGATATGATTTTTTTCTTCTATGCACACCCACGGTAACAAGTACCCGGACACCGATGGTTTTGCACCCGGAGCTCATCCTCGAGCTGATCAGGCTCGACTTACTTCGAGCGGAACGCGCCGCTTTGCGAAACGAATTCGCAACGAAATCGACCGTTCGCAAATTAAATTCGACATGCGGCGATCTTGGGAAACGATCGAACGACCAGTTTGGGACAAGGTGGCACTATCTTAGAGAAATCGATCGAGAAAGATCTTGGAACAAGGTGGAACTGTTTCTGGATGTTCCTTGAGAAAGGCTCCACGAGAGGAACGTGAGGAACAGTCGCGAAATTTCGGTCGAAAACTTAAGAAACGTTGTCAATTTTCATTTCGGAGAAGGCGTTTTGTAGTGTATATATTCCAGAAATGCAAAGATTATGATAATTATAGTACGGAATATTGTGTAATAAAATGTATAAAATATCGAATTTAATGATTCACAGACTGCGTATGTATATGTAAATTCTCATTTTCACACATAATTTTACAAAAAACAGGATCATAGAAAAATTTCATCTAAAAGATTGTTCATTGTAAACAGAAAATAGAAACGCTATAATCGTATAAAGATAACTACAACACGAATCGTACGGTGTTCGAGTAAATCGAATCTTGAGATTGTTGATAAAACAAACTAGTTTATTCGCGTTTAATGCACGGTGGTTTTAGTATCTATTTTCCTTCAGACCTTTTGTCTCGTGTTTTCTCTTTTTGTCTGCCTTTTTCTTGTTACGTGCTGCCGATTCAGAATTTCTTCCGAACGGACAAACGGTCGGCAGCGACGAATTTGGAAACGAGAAAAAGTCAGCAGGTGTCAAACCTGCCGAACGTGGCGGGTGGTTAATAGCAGTCTCGCTTTTTTCGCCAAAAAAGGTAGTCGAGCAGTTTCAATGGAGCTTGTGGAAGGTCGTCCCTGTCTTTTGTCATCTTGAAGTGACTCTGACGATCTTCTTCAAATCGTTTAAACCACAGATAAACCACAGCACGGATCAAACAATCACGCCCGTACAGTTTTTGCATCGTTTTGTAAGTTTCCGAAGCAGTTGTAAGAGAAACTCGAATTGCCTCGCATTGTTGCATTATTTTGTCTTGATATTCTAATTTGCCGTGTATTTCAAGCATCCTGACGAAATAATGTCATCGACCTCGATGCAATTTTCAACAGAATAAACACGCATAATATGGACAGTGATGGGACAGCATCGTAATATCTCTGTAAAGAAGTAACAAAACTAATTGCGCGTGTAATCATGTCCGAAAAATAATAAACAATCGTGAAAGCTATTATGTAGAGTATTTGTTAGCGAATCAAAATCTAAATTGAACTGAATATAGCGTATCAAAATTTATATTAATAATAAGTTAGAGTATCACCTTCGTAAGTCTGTCACATGTGAAACGCTCGATTTCTAAGCACGATTCTAAACAAACTTGAAGATTATCAAGATTATAAATTACTAGATACAATATTTGTCAGATTTACACATTTGTCAATTCCATTGAGTCATTATCAAATAAATTTGCTTGTTCGTGCCCCTCCGTTGCTTGCGAGATGATCACAATATAACAATGAAAAATCCGTAATTATTTGGACCTTCTGCCATTTTTATTATACCGTATGCTCGGATTAAGAAGTTCGTTTAATTGCTTCCTATGTAGGAGTCCGTACATATGATTCGTACAACTTGAAAGGAAAAACTGTGAAACCGGTCGTTTTGACCGCCTCGGTATGTTCACTATTAAGCTGTTTCCTTCTAAGAACGATGATCCGAACATTAGAATAGGATCGCAATAAACAAACTGCGACGGTAACGAGGTGTACGCGCCAATCGTTCCCGATTCCAGCAGAATATTTGCAACGGTTTGTTATTGCATATCATCGCGTTATTATTAATTTCGCGAAATTCTGATCCGCATAACGGAACACCGGCTTCCAGTCGAAACCTATCGCCGCCATGGATCATCCTTGGATCAGTTGCGCCGAGAGATTCACTCGATCCACCGGGTCAGGCTTAATGGACACGATTAATAGGCCAATTCGCAGGTTGCTTCGATATCGTCCTTGTTTCGCCACCGTTTCTTTTCCCCGGCGTCCTGATCGGCGGCGTTTCTCCGGCGACGACGGGTAATTATTAACAGTAGGATCGGCGGAACAACAGAAGGCAACGATCTCGCCGGATATACAAACAGTATTACCGGCGATCGACACGGTCATTGTTCATCTCGAGGCTCGAAGTCGGCCTAACGGTGATCGCTGTTCGCGCGATTAGAACTGTAACATTCGTGTCGCTTTTTGTTAGGTGTCCGATATCGCGGCGGGACACGATGTATCGTGTTAATGGCGATTAACGGCATTGCATTTATGCCACGGTGAAGCGGCGCGAGAAGAACACCGACAGAAAACGACGTGCAATGGATTTTTCTCATGATTTTAGTAATTACGAAATAAGTGGTTTGAAAGTGGCCAGTATATTATATATATATATATATATCAATATATATATATATTCTTGTTGATATTGTTATTTATATATATTTATTCTTAACTATAGGATGGTGAGCCTTGGGTTCATTTTGACCCTGCATTGTAAAGGATACACTGTCTCTTAATAGTCAACTGAAATTATTACATTAGAATCTTGATTGTATGAAATAATTAAAGGTGTTACAGTTTTCAATGATCGTATGATATGTCGTATGATATGGCATACTATAGGATGGTGAGCCTTGGGTCCATTTTGACCCTGCATTGCAAAGGATACACTGTCTCTTAATAGTCAACTGAAATTATTACATTAGAATCTTGATTGTATGAAATAATTAAAGGTGTTACAGTTTTCAATGATCGTATGATATGTCGTATGATATGGCATACTATAGGATGGTGAGCCTTGGGTCCATTTTGACCCTGCATTGCAAAGGATACACTGTCTCTTAATAGTCAACTGAAATTATTACATTAGAATCTTGATTGTATGAAATAATTAAAGGTGTTACAGTTTTCAATGATCGTATGATATGTCGTATGATATGGCATACTATAGGATGGTGAGCCTTGGGTCCATTTTGACCCTGCATTGCAAAGGATACACTGTCTCTTAATAGTCAACTGAAATTATTACATTAGAATCTTGATTGTATGAAATAATTAAAGGTGTTACAGTTTTCAATGATCGTATGATATGTCGTATGATATGGCATACTATAGGATGGTGAGCCTTGGGTCCATTTTGACCCTGCATTGCAAAGGATACACTGTCTCTTAATAGTCAACTGAAATTATTACATTAGAATCTTGATTGTATGAAATAATTAAAGGTGTTACAGTTTTCAATGATCGTATGATATGTCGTATGATATGGCATACTATAGGATGGTGAGCCTTGGGTCCATTTTGACCCTGCATTGCAAAGGATACACTGTCTCTTAATAGTCAACTGAAATTATTACAATATAACCTTGATTGTATGAAGTAATTAATGGTGTTACAATCCTTAATGATCGTACGATATGTCGTATGATATGGTATACGTTTAAGGTAAGAAATTATTATTATTATTATTATTTACAATAATTTTTGCAACGACCTAATGTAATAGTATATTTAATTACCAATACCGAAAGAACACTTCAGTATTTTTTATCGAACGATAATTTAATTCTGTCCTGTGCGGCATACAAAATTTGAGAAAATCACAGTACTCGATATGGTTGTCACAGTAAACATCAACGATTTTTGACTCATCCTTTATATTAAATCATAACTTGACGTCGACCCCTGGCAAGTAAAAGTTGGAAAACCCGCAATGCTTGATGAGGTCGTCACCGGAAACATCAACGATTTTTGACTCTTCTGAAAGTGCCGCGGGACCTGACCGCTCCTTAATGCGATCCGCAATTAAATGTAGAACTCCTACGCGGTGTTCAACAACGCGCCTCGGGGAACGAATATCTTCTCTGTTATTTGAACAGTATTTTACGGTCTCCGGGACTTCCGCGAAACCCAAACTGGCGTTGACCTGAATATTATTAGTGTCTAATACTTTCTAGACAATGATTATGTAAAAGGAGATCAACATAAAAAAAAGGAAAACAAAAAAAAGCGTGCAGATTTTATACTTAAGACTGTAGATTATGCGTTGCATAATTTTCTTAGTAAAGTGTTCTTCTTAATATTGTTTTCTTTTCTTAAGAAATAATTCGGGACAAAGGAGTCGCGATTATTATCGCATCGTTAATAATATGAATCACGTTAAATAAATGAGAAAGAAATAATATGTGTGCAACAGTAGGAGAAGAATTTTGTTTAATTATTTTTCCCTAACTTTCCAACATGTTCAAAATCGAACACGTTTTACTGCACAAGAAATAGTGTTAGCCTTGACATCTCGTGTCAGGCAACGAATTTACGACCGATAGAACGTCGCATTGGTCTTATTTTAATCTGACCTCGCTTTACCTTAGTCTTCGTATATCGGATAAGTAATTTCCGAAGTTATTTATTTATATTCCCGTCGAATCGAACTTTTAATATCGCGGCAATTTGTACCAGCGGAGAAAATAAGTCGGGGAAACGGAGAGGGGTAAACGAGGGTTAATTTGATTTCGTTTGCCCGTTAATAGTATCGGTGAAAAAGCCATCGGTCGCGAGAGACCGCTCAAGTGTCATCTCGTGGCTCTCCTCGGGAACGAGTTATAAAACAGAAGACCATTAAGCAAGCGCGATTTCACTAAATTACATGCACGCCGCACACGTCCACCCACCGTAGAAATTGAACATTGATGGAAGGAAAGCGTTGGCCCGTAAATCACCGAGACTGCCACTCGTCATTACGACGGGGGTACAGGTCAGTCGGAACGATTTTTCTCGCCGTCGTCGTCGTTCGATACCGGATAAAATCGAGCCCACCGGCGCACAGCTGAACGATCTACGATCTCTTTTCTTGAACATCGTCGGCCAAAATTCATTGTCGAAATTTCGTGCTGTACAGCTACGTATAGAATGTTGAATAAGCGATCGTAGCATAAGTAAACACAGAGAAAGGGAACTTTACGTTCATTTAAATTTTTTTATTTTCCAATTGCTCCATATTAAATATATTTCCCAAGTCCTATTAGTTTATAAGTCATAAATGTTTTACATATTACTAGCTATCTTATTGGCAACGATTTTCTACAAAGAAACATTCTCATTTGATTTAAATTTCATCACATTTAGCAACTGTATACAATGAAAATCCATTACACTCAATTCTATCATAATTCGACTAATAATTAAAAGCTTTGCTCGAAATCGCCTAACATCTGGAATACCTAAATTCACACCTTTAGCAGTAGAATTTTAAAAAGTAGAAAAATTAGCTGCTAGCAGCTGCGATTAATAACATCAATTTAATGTTCGAGTCCACGAATTATTTGGTCATTGTCCATTAACAAGTTCATTGATGCTCGCAATAAAAATGTCCGACCCAGGAGATAGTTAATGTGTACAGCTCGCTCAAGCTTGAGCGAGCTTATGGCTTCGCACGAGACAAGTGTACCAACGAATCGAAGGCATCGACGAACGCTTCAAAGCTTGTGATGCTAAATCAAGAACAATACGGAACGAGACCATCCCGCATCGCATAAATCCAGGGAAAAGCTCGAATGTCCAGCGCTTGGGGCAGTTGCCCTAAGTGAAAATCTACTTATCGGGAATCGGCGAAAATCGAGCGCGCGCCTCGTGACCCGATCGGACCCGCTCGCGAACAGGTGAATATGCCTCGCGCGATCGTATCTGCGTACACGTGGCCGCGTACTCATTTATAAATACGACACGCTCTTCCGTTATTTACCCGTGTACCCGTAAGCGCGGCTCGTTATTTTAATGCAATTAAGTTCAAAGGGTTTTGCAAAAGGAAGGATCCGAGACAGATATATGCGGCAGCGTCATCGGGAACGCAACGAGAACCAGTTTCCGCGGCCAGATGCCACGGGTGAATCGTTAATCGACCACTCTTTTCTTTGCCGATTCACCGGCTTCGTCGAATCGTTCGTAGATCGTTATTATCTCTGCGTCACTCTTCGCTCGATAGCGGTGCAAAAAAGTCTGCACCGTCGATGACTATGCCGCGGAGCGAAATAGAAATACAAGTTCGCGTCGTCGGTTACGTCAGCGCGACTACGGAAGACAGGACCCCTGGATCATGGTATTATATGTATTTTGATAGTGTTTATTCGACGAATAATGGGAAAACCTCGTTGAAAAGTTCGTGGAACTTTAATTACTTCGACTCGTTATCCTGTAACGTTGTATTGCTTAACTGCACCGTGGCGACCTGTGATCACGTATCACGCTCGTTCCTGGAAAGGTGTATACTTGTCAGTCTAAAAGGAAGAGAAAAACGGATCTGTATTTTCAGATACGTGACGAACATTTTGTGATATTTTGTATCAGTATTTTGTAGTTTCATTGTAATACGAGATAATCTCTATGGAGATTATAAAAAGACTCAAATGTAATAGTAAAAGTAAATTGCAAGGACAAGGACCAAATAGAAATTTATGTGTTTCGAGTATAATTCTGATTATATATATAGTTAAAATCAATGAATTAACGTTTCAAAGTTCGTTTAGCCTATTTAATTCTTTATCCAGATCTGCAAATTTTGGAATTTCATGACGTACAAGTATTTATCACGAAGTCTCTTTCTTTGCAACGATAGCACCGCATAACACGTTTAATTTTTTCGTAGGGAAAGTAAAATTTTTACTACGTTTCACGATTTTTATAGATTTTTATAGATCCGATAGGATTAAATTTAAAATTTAGTATCATTATATACTATATTATCAAATAATGACATTAATAGTGATACTGTCTCCTTATAGCGCAGCGTCTCTGTACTAATTCGCGCGTTTTAAGCAATTAAAAATCTCCCGTACACTTGCGAAAGCCCGCATAACTCGGGGCGAATGAAAATACTGAATAATAAATATTTAACTATCGCATAATTACGCTTAACCGACGATTATTGAATCATTAATCCTATAGTCGATTAAATTGATTACGCAACCTCCCGATCGTTTAACGGCGAATGATTAAAATGCTCCTCGTCGTAAAATAAATATTCGAGGTACGCATCCATCAAAATGTATCGAAGCGCTGTTATAAATAAACATTATAAATACATTCGTACATTCGATTGTGTTTATGTACTCGTCGATGTATTTGATTAAGTTTTAATCTGCTTCAGCCTTTATTGCATTCCTTCGAAAGCTGCTGCTCTTCCAATCGGTGGATGAAACGACCCACATATGTAATCTTACATCTCAAAAGATCGCCGCGGTTACTTTAGAAATGAACGTCGGTCTATTGTATCAACAATAAACGTTACGCTTCATTTTTCTGCGATTGAACTGTAAAAATAACCTGTAACAATTACACTGTTACAAGTTGCAACTCGAGCTATCAGAAAGATAAAAAGAATTGAATAATGTCAATGTATTATTTTTATTCTGTTCAAGTGTCATCGATGAAAGATAATACTTATATATAATATATATAATTATATTATATAATATATATAATTATATTATATAATATATATAATTATATTATATAATATACATATTATATAATATGTACATAATTTTTTACAGTCTTGATTTTGCATAAGAATCCGCAGTCCAGTAATAATCGACGAAACCGTTTAATCGATGCACCGTATCAATTAAAAAAAAGTAACACGTAGAAATCGAAGTTCGCATAAACGTTCATAGGCAAGACAGTTTAAATAAAGTGTTCTATCACCTGCTCTATCCCGTTTGCAAGCGATCGTTCGAAAATGTGTCCGTGCAATTGTATTTGGACAGGATTTTCTGCAGGAAACTGCAAGACCCGGACAACGTTAAAGTCGGTACCAGTTCTCTAAATCATAAACAGCTCGAATTCGCCTATTACTTTATCACTTGAATTCCAGCGGGGACCTCGAGTGTTTTCAGCTATTAAATTCAATGGATGTCGACGTGGCTCGTAAAGTTTGGAGCGATAGAGGCCTACGAAGCGTCTAGTCGGAACCAGTTTTCAAAATTGTACGTAGCCTCGGTGCAGCGCTGCTACCTGTGCTCTCTCTCTCTCTCTCTCTCTCTCTCTCTCTGCTCGCCGTTGCATTCCATTCGAATCTCAAGTTTCTTCTTCCATTAACTTCTAATAACGTGTGGGCAGTCGGCTCGCGGAGATTCAGTCCCGATATAGGTCACGAGACGACGGAGTCCAGTTTTATTTCTATTTCTTCTGTTTACTGCGCATTCAAATGATCCGATTGAACGATCAAGAGAAGAGAACAGATACGCCTACAATATTACCGTTCCGTTTAATCTTTTCGCGCTTCGAGCACTCCTGCAAATTGCCTTCTCATTAACATGCCCGATTCTGTTATGTTCGGTACCAGGTCTCACGCTATTTCATTAAAATATTTGACACTGCAACGATTGTTTGGGTATCTTGATTCTTCTTCTTCTGAACGATCATCTGCGAGGTGTTGTTTTACTTTTGTATCGCTAAATAAATTGTGGGTGACAGAAAAATTATTTATTTATTTAATCATATCTTTTTCTTATTTATTCTATTCTTTCTTAATTATTCTATTTTTTAGTATCTAACGAGGGAAATTAGAATTATTGCAGAAGGAATTATTATTTCAATTGAATATCTGTGTCAGAATAGACGAATTTCCTTTTTAATTAATAATAATCTTTGCATTGAAATGATATATGGTGCTAGTGAAATTTGCTGTATCATTTATTAAAATAATTTTTACGTTACTAATTTTTGTTGTAGTTAAAAAATCGTTAAAATGTAATAAATGCATAAAGCGAATGAAATGTAATAAATGCAATGTAATAAAATGCAATAAGTCGCATAAAATAAATAAAACGCAATATATCGTACAAACTGGAAATATTATAGATTGAAAGAAAACGTCTTGGTTTTAGAGTCAAAGTAGCTTCGAAGGGTTAAAAGATCTGAGAAACACGTATCAAGATAAAACGCATTGTCCTCGTAATTAATACCAATTTACGAATAATAATCTCATAGCGTGCTCTCATAAAACACATACAATTAATATCGCAGTTGATATAAGCACGCATACAATTGTGTGAATGCATGAAAATCTGATCTCGAATTAGCACGAATTCTTCGTTAATTTACATTCTCTGTTCTGCCTGCGCTTGTAATTCATAATTACAGAAATAAGACAATGTTCTAATACTTTCTCCCATAGTCTCGAACCGTCTAAAATACGTTTCACTTATTTGTACAGTCATAATAGGGCAACTGATTGCAGTCACGTATCCGTGACGGCGGACTGTAATGAGAATTAATGTGTCACGGAAACTATATACACATACTCGATAAGTATCGTTCCCCGAACGGTACCAGTTCGATATATGTAGCAAACCGGATGAATGCGCATCAAACGAAAGTAAAGCACAGATTCACCAGGAAGCCTAGACTCCGAAAATACATGAAAGTGACAGAAAAAAACTACATTCGCGATCGATGCAATACACTCTTACACCACTTTCCTTTCGTATGGAAGCACAATAGATCTTCTTCGACGATATGGAATTTATTTGCACGCGAAAAAGCGATATTACGATACACGAGGAATACACAGAATTATTCAAATTGTTCTTTACAAATGTTTTACGTCTTGACAAAAAACATTGACAGAAAGATTCAGACTTATAATACAAGGAAATGTTTATCAAGCTATTCAAGCTTATTTTTTTAAGTACTGTAAAAAAATAGAAGACAAGATTACGAAACTGGACAAAACGATCAGTTCCTCATTTTTTCGTTTACTGTTCCAAATATTATAAAAATATTTACGAGAGAAACTTTTAGATAAAAACAGATCAAAAGATACAGAATTATGTATGCGATTGAAATTATATATAAATAATTGATAAATTATTATTATTATTAAATAATTTAATTATTATTATATGAAATAATTGAAAAATGATTCAATACCTAACGAGTAGTAATAGAAGTGATCAGAAATAGATAGGAAAAAGATCATTGATGTCGTACAAGGTAACTTGTCGATCCAATAAAACACCGGAGTTTCATGAAACTTTTTGGGGTTGTTTCGCGCGGCAGTCGAAGTGTTAAACACGGCAAGGTTCGCCTAGAAAGTCAGAAATCCGGCGATCTAGATAGCAGTATGAATTTACAACGGCTATACTTCACCGGCGTACCATACATCTCGGCAAGATGTAGAGGCTGCAGAGAATTTCGATTCACCGTGTTCACGAGCGCGGCTCGCCGATGCGATCCCCCGTTAAAATCTAAACATCTCGCAGTGCTCCACGAAATATGGGTCACGGAGTATATAGTCAAGACCAGTTTCCAAAATCATAGGGGGGTTCCGGTGTGTGATCACGCCGAGCCAGGTGCAACAGGTGAGTCCGAGCCCTAGCAGACACGGCTCGGTGTGTCCTACCCGCCAGCGCGGCTCGGCCAATCACCGCGCGAGACCTACATATGCGCTTCCCACCTCCAAGGTACCCGCGGAGAACATCCGAGGTTACATCCTATTCGCCGTAACTCCCAATACCGTTAACAAACGACGCGGTCTCCAGCTGGTTGGGAACTCATTCCGAGCAGACGGTTACAGTTCACGTTTCGTATCTGGTCGCCTCGCTGTATCCCGAAGATCATTCCCTCCCTCTTCCTCCTATCGTCGGCCTCTCCCTCTTCCTCTACCACTATCATCAGCTGTACGCCTTCTACCGCAGAGAGTCCAGGCTCCCCATCCTTCTTACGCGAGCCTTGTCTTTCCTAGTAATTGCTACTTCCTCCTTCATCTACGTACATATTGGGCTCGCGCATATGAAATTATTGCCGATACCGAGCGCTGTTTACATTCCTTTGTCTAGAATCGAAGCACGGCAATCATTGCTACAACGTTCTCGAGAGCGCAGGCTCCTCGTTCGGAGGAGCTATTCCTTTGTGACGTCTTTTTTCCAGTGTCTTCGAAACAAGCGGACATTGAAATACAGTTTTTATTATCGGGTACAGTAATGTCTCTCTAATTGACGCTCGGATTGTCCAGAAAGATGGGCAATTTCGGAAGAGAAGATACGATTATTCGATCCTCGCGGTTCATTCTTATAGTTACGAATTGTCGACAATTATTTAAAAACGAGCTGCGAGGCTCGAATAATCGTATCTCCACTTCCCAAATCGTCCATTTTTCTGCGCAATCGGAGCGTCAGTTAGGGAGACATTACTGTATTAAGAAGAGCTTCGGAAGACACTTTTTTTTTAGAACTTCAACCCTTAACTAGTTTACACCTATTAAAACTTACGTAATCACTATTAGCGGTTTCACAGATCGGTAATATTTATTGCGTTATTATTGATATAAAAGTGTTGACTGGAAAATCAATTTTTCTTATTTTGCTTATCAGTAATAAGGAGGTCCAAGTTCAATCGAGCAGGCGTCCCTCTTTTCTGAAATTTAACATTGCATCGTTAATTGCGTGCACAATTTTGAATCTGCACGTAAATCATTGCAATACCTAAAAAGGTAGATCATGGTTATTATCACGATTAAATCGTGTCATTAATGTTTGCTAATTGATGTTTGTTTTTTTCGAACAACGAATAGCTCTGGAAATAACCCCATTTATCGATTAAAATGCAACACCCTGTATGCATTAGTTTAGGAAGTTCAGAAGTTCCAGTGTTAACGAAACGAAAAATTATAATATATATATATGATAATATTAATATATATATTATATATATTAATATTATCATATTATTATATATTATATTATATATATTATTATATTATATTATATATATAATATATATTAATATTATCATATTATTATATATTATATTATATATAATATATATAAATAATAATAATAATATATAATATATGATAATAACATATAAATGATCGCAAAAATTAAAGTTCACAATATCGATTGCTCCTTCCATTCTCTGGAGGAAAAAAACTTCTATGTTCGAACAAACAGAGGTCGGCAGTTCCAATGATCAAAATCGACGAATACTAAACCGTTGGCATCGAAGAACATGTCACCTATTTACGGGTGAAATGTTAATCGAACTGCGAAGTGGTCACGGTCCAAGGCTTGACTTTCCACCTTCCGTTGTCCGGCCTCTCCTCAACATCCCCGTATCCCGGCAGATTTTTCCGTTCCCCTCATTGTGCAGCCTGATACTGTTTCTCCATGCTCCGCTAGACAGGTTCGCTGTTCCCGCGGACTGCAACATGCATTTTCCTCTTTCTGCCCGGTGTATCTTGTAGATACACGCGCGCACCTTGAAGAGACCTTCGCATAGAACCGCTCATCATATCGGAGCCAGTTCCTGGTGATCGTTAGGAAAGTCTCCTTTGTGCAGCCTCGCGATGATGGATCGTGTTAGTTGTAAGAGATGCTGCGCGCATCGCCGATGGTAGCGACAGCGCTGCCTGTCACGTGGCACCGGTGCCACAGTCTGTCAAAATATTTTCTGTCATGGGATTAACCTCCCAGGTCAGCCGGCGAACAACCTGGCAAAATGGTAGAGCCATATTATCGCATTTAATTAAACGTTTCACCGCATCGGACGAGGTATTTTGGGGGATGGTTTACTTTCAGATGCGTGCGCCGCGTACGAACAGTTGCTTCTTTTGTTCGCGACGTTGCATTTTTTTTCTGTAGGGCGAGAAACGAATCAAATTTTTGTAAACAGAGCGCAATAATTTCATAAAACAGCAGAGAAAAAGAAGTTAATCACGCGAATATATTCATTTGTTATTAGAAATTTTCGAATCATTGGGAAACTTAAAGTGAACTGCGACAAATAACTATAATAAATTTCGGATTTTATGCGAAATACAAATTTTCCTCATCAATTGCAATGCAAACGAGCAGAGTATAACTTCATTCGCAGTAAAAATTGTTATACTATATGTTAAAAGAATTTGCACATTGTTCAAATTCGTATTCGGTAAACTTAAAATAAAATGGAAGCCTTCTGTAAGCCAACAGATTCAATTTTCTATGCATCCAATAATGACAATCGTACGATATGGAAATACTATAGATTGAAACAAATATCATCATTTTGAAATAGCCTCGAGTGCAAAGGGTTAATAGGCTGAAATTAGTACACCAACAGTCTCCGTTGCTTTGAACCTTTCCACCGTTTTCTGCAGCAACAAATATTTCCGCGAACAAGAATGATCGATAATAAAAATGTTAAGAGTCGAAGAGTGGTTTGACAGAGCCAGGCGTCGTTGCGGTGTCGATCAACGGCCGATCGATGATTTAGCAACGCCTTGGGTTCGTTCAGCGGCCCGATTAAAGCGAGCTCGGCCCGTAATTAGCGAATGATTTTCTGTGTCCTCCGCCGAGACAACCATTCGTGGAAACGTTGGTAGCAATTAAAATTAGCGCGATTGACAGTCGAGGCGGTTGGGTGAAGTTACCATGTCGTATGCGCTGCTCACGGTAATTAGTACTGTTTGCGGGTAAGCGAACGAAACGTCGTGCTCCGAAGAGTTGCACTAGTTACGGAAGTCGCGTTCGCAGTCACGAGCCAAGTCAATACCTGTTGAGGTTAAAGGCACAAAGTGGCAGTCACGACGCGACGGCCCGGTGTCATTCGCATCGTTCCACTGGCATTTGCCAGCGAACTGGTTCACGCTTCGAACGACCACCGTTGCGGTTGTTCTGCGAAAAAAAAAGACTGAACATTCGTGGCGGATCAGGACCACGGTGTAATTAAAAATACGGTAAATTCTCCCTAATTGACGCTCGGATCGTCCATTTTTGCCCATTTTTAGAATCCGAGCGTCAATTAGGGAGAATTTACCGTACTGCGACGTTCAAATAGTATGCAAGAAATTTATTTCGCAAAGAATTGAAAATTCCAGGCGTGCTGAGATTACGTCAAAGTTAAACAGCTGTTCGAATCAATTTTCTGATTTGTATTCGACGTAGAAAACAATGGCAAATAAACTGTCAGGAAGAATGTTTCATAGCTTTTTCTCTGACGTATCGAAGGAATATCGAACATTGAACTTTCCCATTCCAATAAAATCGCACGCACCTTAATTTTAGCACACATCTTCACACACCGAAGGCTTAATTTCTATAAAGATCGTCCGCGAGTGTTAAAATTGTAGAACAAGAGGATAGATTCAATTGCAATTTCCGATTCAGAAGTTTCATCAGCCGCGGCAAAAATAATTACGGTGGCTAAAGAGGCAAGAGAGTCGTAAATAATTTTAGTACTGTCTGCTTGAGGGTTGCGCAACAATCTCTATTACTCTTTAGGTTGGCGCAGTTCCAGCGTGATTGCGTGGGCAGCACGCGAGAATATGATCGCACGAACGATCAGGATGAACCGGGATACACGGACCAATGGAAGATATGATGCTTGCAAAAATCCCCGCATACAAATCGAGCGGTGGAAGCAATTATTGTTATCGCAACAGTGGCATACGATGCAAAATATATTTAATTTCGAACGAATTCAATTACGTAGCAGCAAACGAATATACAATTACATTGTCTATTTTATGAAATTTTTTAGGAAGGCTCAACCAGAGTTGCGCAAAAAGTGATCGGATTATTGAATAAGAATTTTTATTATTCACATTCACAGATTATAACTCTCGTCGCTATTATTCACATTCAAATTATAACTCGTCAGTTATTACAACTAATTTATACTAATTTTTAACAATTAATTTATAAGAACCAACGAGTTATAATCGCTAATCGTTAATCGTTAATTAGCTTACTTTTTGCCCAACTCCGAGTGAAGCCGACGCGCTTTGAAAATTAGCAAAATTCGAATAAGCCTTCTAATTGTAAACTTATTGTAGACTGCAAATTTGATACGTTCTTAATAAAAATTAGACAGAAAAATCGAAGGAATTATCAAATTTTCTACCGGCATTCGAAGAGTTAATTTCCAGGAAAAATATGAATCCTAATAAATTCGTTTCATTTTTATATGTACAATAATTAACATAATTACGTACAATATTCCAATATTTAGTCGAAATCTCGTATGGCTGCGTTGGTACGGCACGTTTCGCAGGTTCTACGGTGTTGTCGGCAGTAAACTGAAAAATCGGCGACTAACCAGATGGAAATTCAAAAGCAAAGTTCAATGTTTTTGTTGGAACGGTGCATACACGATCGGGTGCACGATCTCTAACGATCGATCGGCTAGCAGCGAGCCGCGGCCATGTTCGTTTGGTCTACGTAGCTCTCGGAATATGGGTCGTAGAAGCCGTGAAAACAGATCGGGCCGGCGTTAACGCAGGTACTTGTACCGCGACTTTTTTTCCGTTCTGCTCCACGGAGACGGATTGCAGCTAATTAGAAGAGCAGCCGCGTTTATCTCGTGCGTCTCGTTCGAGACCGAGCGATACGGCTTTACGGCTCGTGTCCGCGGAATCGTGTTACCGCAACCGGGGCTGTTTTATCTTCCACCTTCTGACAGCTATGGATTCCTGAGAGTGAAACTGGAGAATTCGCGAGCGTAATTGCTTTTTACGCGCGGAAACGAAAGGTGTAATGTTGTAGGAGGATCACGGATCGCCGTTCAGTGGGAAACTGTCAGGGTTCACCGGTGTACCACTCGAATTGTACACGTTCGCGTGAACTCGGAACTTCGCAGATCATTGGCTTTTTCCTGCGGTTCGTTCGTTCGGTTAAGTAAGTCAAATATTTCACAATGCTTGGGAAACTCGTTTAACCCGGTTATCGTCGCGTCAACCGTATACGGGAGATGGACCGTGGAATTGAAAAATGTATTTTTGCGCGAACACGTTCGGCGCCGTGGATTCGATCGGAATCTGAAAAATGCAGGAAGGTTGGTGGATATTTATTCGATATTTATCTCGTTGAATAAGTTATGAAACTTTCGGGATTGCTCGATTGGCGGTCGAGGTGTTAAATATTGATTAGGAGATACATAAATGTAATTAAATCGCGCGTTAATTTATGAAGCGAATGTATTTCTCGCGAAGAGTTGACGCCGACCTTGGGAACTTTGGAAAGAGATGACTAAACGATAATGCTGTATGATTGCGAGACTGCATTAATTGCAAAAGACAGAGGTCAATTAGGAATGTATTTTTTTATTATAGTGGTATCGATTTCCTTATATTCTATCTTGACCGCTCTGTATTTCATTTACTCACTTTTGCCATAAATATACAAAATCCGCGGTCCAATGATCATCTTTGAATCATTTTGTTGGCGAATAAATCATTTAAGCAGTTCAAAGTAATTCACAATATATATTTCTGAGCGATAGAAAAGTATGAAAATATTGAAGCAAATATTATTACAAATATATCGATATATTAAAGCAAAATTTAAGAATATTATTTACACTAAAAACCAACAACCTTGCTAATTTGTTTACGTTTCGACGCTTCGACGATACTCGTCAAAGCTGCAACTTGAGATTTATCTAACCATTTATTTCTCTATTCGATGCGACAAAAGGTGTGCTCTGTAGAAATGTTCCTATAATTATTGAAAGGAAAGTAATAAATAATGTACTTAGGGCATCGTGAACGGTGTACGTGTCAATTCGTTTTCTGAAAGTGACTTCGTTGTATGCAATTATCGAAGCCGGGCACTGAAAGAAAATGTTACAAATCACGCAACGGGGCCTGTCTTTCCAGCGACATGTCATTGAACGCGGCCGAGAAGTTAATTATTTGCACCTCTGTTTTTCCATGTGTCCAGTTGGTGAAAAATCGCGTGGCTTACTTACAAACTGGTGGTTACTGGTGGTCGAGCACTGGTTCGATTAGGTGCATTACGCAAATGCCGGAGTAATTACTCGCAAGATAATCACGATTAAACGTTCACCTATCGAGTGACAAATTTATTCCCGAGATTAATCGATGCTTAGAACGCATTTAATACGCGATAAATCAATGGTTTATCTCTTTCCGTTTCGTCGGGAGCGAAAAACCATTTCTTCTGCATTTTATGGACTCGGCGGTGATTTTTTTAGAACTGCGTATGCGCGCACAATTGAACGCGTAATGATTTATAGCATTTTCCATTGAGCAACTCGAGAAGATTTATGCGATATGGTGGGCACATTTCGCGCAATTAACATCATTGTACGGAACTTGTTTAGTGACATTTTTTATTCGCATTTCACTGATTTATCGACACTTAACGGTTTTTAAAGATTCTTCTTCGTTAAATTTTACGGTAAGCGAGCATCGCAAACGAACGTCTACGTACAGCGGAACGCCAAAAATTTGACTTTTTTACGGACACGAAAATGTTCTTAACGAACGTAATTTTACAGGGTGGTTTGCGCGACTGTTTCAAGCCATAACTCCGTTATTAATACGTTTACGAGAAGATGCCAAGGTAGAAAGATAAATGGCTCGAAGAACGCTACACTCGTCGGTCCTTGCATCATTTCTTTAAACGGAAACGCATACTTTTTATTGCACAGATCGATTTCTCTGTTCAATCTACGTAAAACAATCATTAAGATATCGTGGCAAAAAAATTATCAGTTCACGAGACATTTGGAAAAAAATGAAATAAAAATTGTCCGCATCGATTACAAGAAACGAATATTGGAAATAAATTGATTTCTCTGAACTTTAACAAGTTGCAACGACTATGACAGCATCTTGAGGTTCATCTAACGTTTCGACCGCTGTACATTTGTTTCGTCAATTTTCGTTTAAAATTGCAGAAAGATCGGCAGTCTAGTTGCGGGATTCTTTCGGTTCTGCATAACCGGTTTCAGTCTGAAACGATTATCTTCGGAACCTTTTCGATCTCTGCCCGCACATACGGTCTCTCGATGCTTTTGTAGCAAATCGAACGCAAACGTGCCCCGAGACATCGCGTTCCGTGACGGACGATTGCATCGAAAACGCGAGTCGATCCATCGATCACGAGTAGCGTCTAAATCCGTGGCCACGGCGCGGGACGCGGGCGTAAAGCTCGTGCCAGTAAGCGTCGCGGCGCGTCGCGGCGGCCGTGTATGATCGTGGTGGAAGCACAGACAATCTCGGTCCCGTTCATGTCCGCGGACAAGCGAGATGGACCGTCGCGATAACTCCGTCCCGCAGCGAGCAAACTCCGGCCAACGGAGCCTCCGGTCCATAAATCGAGCGACACGCGCGTTGCGAAACCTTCCGCCGGCATAATGAATGCTCGCTGCGCGTCGACCTACTGCGTAATTGATAGGAGAATCCGCGATCCCGTCCCCGGGAACGGACTGAATTAGAGGCGCGGAACGGGCGACGTGACGCGATGAAAGGCAACCTTCCTGCATAAGGCTCCTCGCTCGATCCCCTAGATCCTGCGCCCGCTGAGGACCCCGGAGTCGATCTCTGACGATCATAGTCCCGCGATCGTTTCATCGTCAACGGGATACATTAGCCGAGAAAGCATGGAGATTGTCGGACGAGGGTTATTCCATCTGCAACGACGCTATGGCACTGTTGTTAATGGACTTTGTGGTTCCACTTCGCGATCGGGCCTGAGAGATGCCTGAAATGTAGGCGAATGAATTTTGTACTTATCGAAGGGTGCTGGAAACTATAGGAATTTTTGTAATTGTCGCGAACGACGTGGTTTTATGATACTGTTTTTTTAGCGAAGTGGCCGAAAGACACCTATTGGACACCGAGAGAGGTCCGAAGACGCTTTTTAAAAGTTTGATTGTACAACATTGTTACCAAACAGGTTAAAAGACACGCTTCAAGATTAGAATTGAACATTATTTTTACTGAAGGCGTCTACAGACGTTTTTTTTTAAATATCGACTGAACACTATTTGTACCAAAAGGGTTCAGAGATACGTTTTAAAACTTTAATTCAACACTGTGTTTACACCAAAGAGGTTAAGAAACACCTTTGAAAGTTCTAATTGAACGCTATTTTTTAATCAAAGGATCAACAGACGCGTTTTAAAAGTTTAATTTAAAATTATACCTTTAAACTTTACAAATAAAAATATCGATAAAAATACTAGACTTATAGATTTATATTTTAAACGTTTTATACTATTTGTAGGATGATTGTTAGATTAGTTATTTATTATTTATTATTTTTTTTTAAACAATACAGTATACTTTTTGCTTGTACGTGATAATTAGTGGGGAATAGTCGAATGTAAAATGGCTCTTAATTCCAACGTGTTTTTATATTGGTAAAAGAAATATTTACTCCGTTATCGGTAATGTAAATTAACTATGAATTGTAAATTAGATTATAAATTAGATGTGATCTATAACTATATGTCACGAATAAGATAAATATTTATGTTATCCGCGCTGTATGAAGTAACTACAAATTGTATATGTATTAGGTCCGATCTGTGAGTCGTATTATATGTATTATATTACTTTCACCTATCTCAATTTCTCGTCCGATTCTGTGCTAATTTAGGACCTAAAGCCTAGATCTTGATCTCAATGATCATAGTCACGGTCCTCACGTAATCACTGCAGAATTTTACATAATTAGATGGAGACGTTGTGCAAGCAAATTGTTTGATGCAGTTTAGTGCAGGTTGTGATAATATACACATTTGAAATTAGCTTATTATTAGATTGCAAATCGGATTGTGATATTATACACATTCGAAATTAGCTTGTCATTACATTGCGAATCTTTATGCAAATGAAAATGTTCTAGATATAATTTATAGAATATTTATTTCTCGTATCCAAATGCATATTATATAAGATAACTTCGAAACCGGTGTCAAATCAAGGTCAATGACCTATATAGCATTCCCTTAAAGTTGGGAATATGCGACAATTTGAATATGCGATACAAAATTAATATCTTGTGTGGTTGGTCGTGTTTTATAATAATATAGTGTAATTTTTATACAATTACCTCGATTGTTATTTAAATTATTGCACGTTCTCCATGCTCTGTTACTTTTAATGGCTGCCTCTATTTAACCCTAGAAAGATAACCATATGACAACGTACGTAAAAGATAACCATACGCTTCAGAGGCGCATGCTTTTCTAAGGCGTCAATTTTATACTAACAATGGATATTTATTTAAGTTAATCTAGTCATTTTAAAGGTTCGGCATTATTGTAAAAATAAAATGCATTTATATTATATTTTTTTATATTTTAAGTAATTTTAAACTTAAATCACTAGACCTCTATGAAAAATTAACAAAAATCAACAGTCTTTCGCAGGCGCCTCTGCAACGTAGGTTATCTTTCTCGGGTTAAATCGTATTCGTTCACAAAAAATCGAAGACTAAATTTATACATATAAAAATAATTATTTCGTGAACTAGGATGAAGATAAACGATTTCATAAACGGTTAAATAAACCTCAATTGCAAGATTGCTTTTATTATTACATCATGCACATCAAATACTTTTGCGATAATTGCTTCTCCCAACATTGCATTATAACCGATGATTAACGCTCCGATACTTATCCTTATAAATCATTCGCAATGTATCGAGACACTTTTCGCGGTCTTATTAAAATCCACGTAAAGAATAAATGAACTTTTCAGATTAGACAGCTTTATTAACTTACATGCTCCCCGTTCACTCCGATTACAACTTTGAGGCTTTCAGTGCGAAGATTCACACGATCACCTTGACAGTGACTGACACTACGTCCGGGTTAGTGGTTAGAACTCTGATCTCTTGTTTTACTGTTTTCCGTGAACTTACGTATGAAGTATTGAAGGTAGAAATCAAACAGAAACGGAAATTTCTAGAACGAACAAATCGCTATTTAACCAACAAATTCCAAGCGTCTCCTAGAAAATTATAAGTACATATCATTTTCACAACAAGAACATGCGAATCTATGAAATTTAATTTCTAGTCGTTAACCGTTAAATGCGCCGCTTTGTTCAGTAACGAAACAATCGAAACACTTTTCACAACAAAAATGCATGATATCGTTCTATAACAAATTAATTAGAACATTACAATAACGGCACAAAATTACGTGTACTTATGTATTTTCATATGTTAACCGCACATCCGTTAATTTCATACTTGCACAGTGTTGCATTACTGCAACATCGCGTCTAAAACTTGTTTTGACTTATACTCGAAGAGGGAAAACCACTCTGTCGCATTTCTACAATCGTGTGCATTTAATGGACGATTTATCTTTCATCATGTACGCGTATTTGAATGTCTACGACCTACAAAAAAAATGTTTATTTAGCTGCAAGTGAAATTTTCGAAAATTTTCACTCATTTCTTAAGATATGATTTATACATGCTAAGATGTTAAAAGACAAGTGACACAAATTATAAAGTCATTGACAATAAATTTGGTCGATAAACGACACATATATTAGTGAACAATATTGCTCTATGTTTCTCACAGTGTGAAAAACGTGACTTACGCCATTTTGATGGAATTAGATTTTTTTTGAATATAAGCTGCTCATGCGAATAGAATATAAAGAAAGAAGAAAAATGCCTAATCTTTACGAGTACCATTCGCATCCTTAGCCGAATAATGTAAAATAAAGCTGCGAAATCGATTCGTTTGAAATAACATTCTGTGCAAACATAATTTATTTCCACGGTTAAAAATACCTGCGGTTGTCGCCGTTAAAATTCTACCGGTAGATTTAAAAATACCGGACGCGATAACGTCGTTAATAGCCGTGCAAGAATTAATCGGTCCGAAGTGTCTCGGAAATAAGGTTTCCGTCTAGAAAGTAGCTCGTGTTCCGAGCGCCATATTTAAAAATCCTGCGGTTACGTAACCGATCGAGCAAAGTGTGCAGGACCGTCGCACAACGCTTCGAACATTGCTAGTCAACTGGACAAAACCCGAAATTCAACTGGCAATAAACAATAACGTGTTATCATTTTAACAGCCCATTTAGAACAAAAGATTCTTATACGATGAGATAAACGACAAATTTTATTATTGCCTGTTGACAGCGCTCGTTGAGTTTGAAATAGTAAACAAGTTATTCCATATTCAATTCAACATTTTCTAACGGAATGTTCAAGAAAGATCTATAGAATCCTGTGTTTTAATTAATGCAGATTTCATTCAGTGCGGCAGAGCGCAGCGGATAATATATAACTTTCTAGCTGTGACAGTTGCGCATTCATCTGGGCGCCTAAATCAATTAAATTACCGGAATTATCTCGCGACTAATGCAAGCCGTTTCCTCGCATCATAAAAATATATGAAGTACAGCGGAACCTCGATTATCCGAGCCTCTGCTAACGGAATTCGCTTTTATTACCCAAACAAGCGCGTTTCTTATGAAAATAACACAATATAACAAGTCGATCCATATGTATGTACGTTCATTGCGAAAATTTGATTTTTAATCGAATCAAATATTTCCAGCGACGCGGTCAAAAGACGCCGTTTAAAATGTTAATTGAACACTATTTCTACCGAAGGGGTCAAAGGCTTTCAAAATTTCAAATGAATACTATTTTTACCAAATGGGTCAGAGAAGACACCCCTTAAAATTATAATTAAAAATTATAAAGCTGTAATTGAAACAAATTATAATTATAATTATAATTGAAATTATTTTCCAAGTTTAGTCATGTTTTCTGAATTGATTTTTCAACTCTTCCTATTACAAAATTAATTTGGTAAATATTGTGCACAGACAAAATAACGATAAAAGTAGTATTAAAACTAACATTATAGTAGTTATGTAGGTATCTTGTTATTAATACAAGGATTTATACTATTTATAGGATGACTAATTGTTAGATTATTAAGAGCGAAAAATTTCATATATTTAACTAATCTTTCAAGATAGTACAGTATACTTTTTATACGTATATAATAACGCATTACATAATATATAATGTATATATAATATACTATATATATGTATAATAATTTTATAATATAATATACATTTTATATGTAGACAAAAAAAGCTTTCCAATTTAGCACTTGGATTTAATTCAGCATTATCTAAGTAATTGTTCTATTCTGCGAACATACGTTCTTCTGATCGCATAATCGAGGTTCCACTGTAATCCCATTAATCGCTGCAGGTTCGAATTTTCGGTGGAAAATCCTAGACACGTAATTTTCCGAAGGGAACAGCTACCGTGCGCCGATCTAGCTCGCAAAAGCCGCAAATGTCGTCCGATTCGACCTCGTTTCCGAGCGGAACTCGCAACCAGCCCTGCAACTTTTTCCCCCCGGTGGTTAATAGTAACCTTGTGCAACTATATTTCATGCCGATGTGCGTCCGCGATGCTGTCGCTCTCGAAACGCGGAACGTGTGTTTGTCTATGTGTTGTTAATCGCGGGTTCGAGAATGGTAGCGTATCAAGGGCGGCACCACGGATTAATTCGACCGGCCGTGGATAATCTGAGTTTCGCGTGACGCGAAAAGCGATACTTAAATCTGTTAGGCGAGCCGAGGACGCCGCTTCGTGCCGGAGTTCGCCGATGATGTGTACAATTTCGTTTGATCGAAGACTCGCCGTGAAACGCTTCGGAAACGCAACGGCGATCCGGTTTTTGCAACAGCGAACCATGATTGATCGCTCGGCTCCAGATACTTAAAGGCATTATGCTGTTTCGTTGCATATGCATGTTGCAGAACGTCGATTTATCCGGCGAATCGCGGGGAGACGAACCTGTTTCGATAACCGAGTTTTTGGATAGTCTATGAAAATGTCGGTCACGTGTGGGCGACACTAGTTTTTGACCAATTTTGAACATTCGTTTTCACTCTCATATATTCGAACGAACTGAATTCTAACGTTATACACTATAATCAATTTTAACTTTTTAGTTTCGATTTAATTAATTATATTTCTTTGACTCTGTGGGAATTTTTAGTGGTCGATCGTCGGCGAGTTAAAGGGAGAACGGAACTTCTAATTGGTTACTGCTTCGTACGATTGACGCGGACAATTTTTATTTTTCTCAAATATCCGCGGTTTATTTGTAACTCAAACGATTTGAAAAATTTCAGTGAAGTATTTACTTTCTTTACTCGATACTGAAATTCTTGATACAGACTACGGTTCGAAGAAGTTCGACGACACATTTAATAGCGGAGACTCTTTGAAATGATAAAAGATATTAAAAACCTAATAAAACCATATATAAATTTTCCTGACCTATAGTTGCACTGTTAACCGAGACGACTATTTTTCTTGACACCGATGCCAATGAATTGATTCGTGAAAAGCAATGTGTACGCAGTAAAGTCCGCAATTTAATCATAACGGTTGACAAGATAAACGCGCCTTAAATAGACACAAGGGAGGCGCGAGGGTTAGCTAAATCGATTTAGATCGCATTCGATAAACGCGGCAGCGTCAGCGACACCGTTAATTAACTCTAGCTACCTCGGTATCTCGAAAATTAGTTTTCCAGGTGGTTAATTACGTGTTCAGGGAAAACTCGACAGCGGACGGACGGGGTCACGGAAGATGGATGACGGAAGAGCGTCGGTGATCAGAAAGTTGGGCGATGGAAGGCGTCGATAGCCTCAGGTTCGATAAACGCGCGGAATACTGAAAGCCAGGCACCGATTTGCTATACATGAGCTCGAGGTTAACATCTCACTAGCGTGATCATGCAAACGCTAAAGGGGATCGCGAGCGGTTCGCTCTACAAATTTGCTTTGCGGTTCTCTTTCTAATCGTTGCCCCCTATTTTCCTTTACACGTATCCATAACGAGGGGATCAAGTCCTACATGGTTAGTCTAATCCGTAAATGGCAATTAATACGGTGCTTAATAATATCGATTTAGTTCGCAAATTTATGTGCAAAATTCTATTTAGACGTGAACGGCTCGGAAGCCGATCAAGACGATCATGACCAACAACCATAAAGTTGAGACAAATAAGGATTTCGAAAACCTGCTGTAAATAAATAATGATAAGTAAGGTAATAATGTAAAGCACACAAGTTTTATTACAAATATATATATATATATATATATATATATATATATAATATTATATTATATATATTACAATATATATTTAATATTAAATATATATATTAAATTATTAAATAATAAATAATTATATTAAATTATATATATATATATATATATATAATATTATATTTAATCTACAAATATATTATTATATTATAAATTATACAAACGAACATGACCAGAAGAGAAACAACAGAAAAATATGACATAAATAAAAACACAAATAAGACTTATCCCAATTAGCTTCTGAACCATCCATATATCTAGTCGAGACAAAAGTCAGTGAGTAAAATATAATTAGTAAATATAATTAGCGAAAAAGAAAACATAAAATTTCTAATTTTTCAGTTAGTAAATAAAATTTCAAACTTTTTAGCTGGTAAATAAAATCTCTAATTTTTCAGTTGATAAATAAAATTTCTAATTTTTTAGCTGGTAAATAAGATTTCTAACTTTTCAAGTACCGAAGAAAATGTAGTATCACTTGTCAATTAGTAAATAAAACTGTTAATTGCTCGAGGTTCCAATTAAAAAGTCCTGTTCGCAAGCTGACGTTTCAAAATGCGACTCAACCAAGAATTCCTCGGTTTTGCTACTTTCTTCCGATCCTCATAAGGTAAGGTTTCTAATCTACTTTCTTCTCGGAGGTATTGTTTTTCTTTTCATCTGCGATCAAGAAGAGGTTGTCGATAGCGATCGAGACGCGGTTGGTCCCATCGCTAGTCCCATCCTCTTTCCCTTTTTGCGAGTGGCTTCATTCTCGTATAGTTTCCTTCAGTTCTCTCGGATCTCGCTTTCTCTATCCCACCGAGGAAACTTCATTGCTACCTGCATCGGTGCTTCGTTACCCGCAGCACAGCTCCGTCTCTCTCTCTCTCTCTCTCTCTCTCTCCCGCTGTCTCTCTCGCTCTCCCTTTCTCTCTCTTTCTCTCTCTGATTAGCATTTTTTCGTGTCTCTTCATCCTTCGGTATTCAGGTTTCGTCAGCGTCCATCCGTCTCGATCGGTCTACAAAGTTGCTCGGCGCAGGAGGCAACCTATCTATTCTCAGCCCTGCGGTATCGGTATCTGTGTCGATATAAAGTAGGCGTTGGAAACTTATTACAGGTGCGCCATTGGCGTCCGTGAACGATCAAAGAAACGTGACGAACTGGCTTCCCCCGTTTGCGAAATTCAGACCGACGATTCGCTTCGAGCTACGCTCCCCAGGCCAGCGTAAACCGTTCGCGAATCTCAGAGAGCCGTGGATTTTTCTCGCGGTGTCCTCGCGCGTTAACATTTCGATGAAAAAAGAACGTTACAAAGCATGCGCGCCGGTGGAAATCCTTAATCCTTCGTGGCTTACAGGCGTTTCGAACTACCGATGTCGTTAAAGTCTAATTACGAATCGGCCACGCTTACCTATTTATGGAATTCTGTTTGATTTTCCGGTACCTAATGTCTACATCAACTTTGTATACCATCGAACCATCGTTTTTGTCCAGGCACTGACATAAATCAAAAGTTTTTCCGAGTTCCCGAAAGAATGACTACTCGTCTATACGTAAGCAGCTTCTCCCGTTGACAACTTACTTCACGAATCTGTCGTTAGATTTCACGGAACGAGCCTTATGCTGTAATTGGTAATTAATGTTCAACGATACGAACGACACTTTACGATTTAATGTTTCCGATACTGATTCTTCCTTCTTCTGTTCGCAGATCCGTCTTCGTATTTTTATCCGAGCACCAGAATCGTGATCGATATCAAAAATTATTTATTAGAAATATTTCTGCACTTCTGAAATATGCGTATTGTTACTTATCGCTGAATTGTATTTCGTCTGCAACAGTTAACGAGTGCAAAAATTATTCAACCTCTGCAATAATACTTCAAAAATCTTAGATAGAATAGATATCGAACATATTCGTTCTAGAACCTCTATAATATTAAATGTATATATAAATAAATATTATTATAATGATAAATTGTCCATTTTTATTTCCAAGCTGAGAATCAATTAGGAAGAATTTACTGTATAATAATTCCACGCAGGATAAATTGAATATTAAAAAAATACAATACATACAAGTATACGTACTATAAATTTAAGTTATATTTAAATTTCAGGCATCGAACATATATATGTGTAAATTTATACAAAATTATAAAGAAGTGGAAGGAGATGACTCATCAATCCTACTTTTATTATACTTTCCCGCGTTCGTTGTAGCATATTCGTTTCTCGTTGCGCTTTAATGCAATAAGAAAAACTGTCCGCCATAGTATTCGTTCTTTATAGAATATCCCACTGTGCCTTAATGCAAAAAAAAACCCTATCCGAGGACATTTAAATTGACTACTTCCGCCAACGTCCTCTCGCGAGCCACCTAAGCAGACAGTTTCACTGCTGCCGATAGTCTGCTTTACACGCAACAGGACGCAGGAATTTCGATCCCGAGAAACTCGTGCCATAAATAAATTCCAACGATGCGGCGGAACGGTAGCATAAATCGGCGCCGATCCTCGAAATTTTTCCGCGAACCGCAGCTTCTGGCGGAGCTTTTTTCCACCGCGGTCGGCGGATTTCTCCTCGCACTTTTAGAACCCGATCACCTCGCCGGGTTCAACGGTACACTTTCTAAGCGGCAATTAACGATAAGATGCCCGGCTGGAAATTTTTCGACCCCCCGAGGTAGCCCGCCAGTGCTTCTAGATCTGATATTCTTGCGGCGCATCGGCGTGCAGGCGCGAGAGTTTATTGCCGGCTTGCATTAACCTTTGGTAGCGCTAGTGACAGAGCCGTTTGACGGCGGCGCTGGTTATCGGCGGTTCGATATGCATCCGCCGGATCCATTTCGATCCCTTGGACATTTTTATGCGAGTGCTGCTTTATTTATGCGCAGGTTGACCGTCTTCCTTGCGACAAACTCGAGAGAACGCTCGCGCGTCCATGGTTGCAACGTTGCGGAACATGCTGGTTTCTTCGCTGGTTTCGTCGCTGCATACCGATTGTTTTTAACCCTTTGCGCTATAACAACGAGCCAGTCAAACTTTCATACATAATCCACTAAATATAAATGTTATTCATCCCTTTTAACGTGATAGCCGACTGAGTTATTTTGTTTTATTTTATTACTAACATTTATTTATTTTCCTAGTACTTAACTAGTTAGTTATTTTTGACGTGCACACTCGTCATAACACAAAATATTGCCATTTCTTCATGACGAGTATACCCGTCGAAAACAGCTAAGTGGTCAAGTCAAATAAATAAATAAATGTTAGTAATAAAATTCGAAAATGAAATAGACATTGCATTGCAACTGAATTCTACGTTATAACAGCTGTCTGGTTAAATCGAATTAAACGAAAATAAATAGAAACGTATATACGATAATAATAATATAATATATAATAGATAGATAGATATAGATATATATTATATATATATATATATATATATATATATATATATATATATATGTATATATATAATAGATAAATAATATATAATAATATAATATCTATTAGAGAAATTATTAAGATCGAAGAATTATAGGGATCGAATTATTCAATTCGACAAATAATACCTTAAAAATTAATTTGACAAATTTCACGAATGCTTCGCAAGCGTATCCGTCGCGTTGCATAAAATAATTAGAACGGCGGCGACGGTGAAAGAAAAACTCGATTAAGAACAAAACACTTGAAGTTTACAGATCCCATATTTCGGTCTGCTTAGCGATTAATAAACTTCACATCGAAGCGCATACTGTATTTACGACCTCTTCTTCCTCTTTGATCGCTAAATGATTTCAGACACGACATTTGTCGACTTAATCGAGCTAATTTAAGTTGACAGGTCGATTCACTTGTTGATTTATTCAGATAGAAATTGAGAACACAGTGATTGACGATAGACAGCTAATATACCTGCCCGAAGAAAGTGGATATTTGTTACGTGGGCTTTTAATTGCAGTATGATTACTCAGAAGTCACAGTTTGCAACGCGTCTGACTCGCGGTACATACATCTGACCGCTAAATTTACTAATGTTATCAATTAAACGAAACCCTTTTGCAATTCGTCTTTTTCCCTCTTTATCCGACGTCTCCCCCCCCTCCCCCCGGTAACATGCATGCAGGCATGATTAATCGACGCGAAGTTCTAGCTGCATCAAAAAACTCTTCAAATTATCTCCCTTTTATCAGCACCGCCAATAAATACAAAGTAAAACGAAATTTTATCGAATCGTACATTTTGCAATCTGTACGACGTACCCTGTACACCGCAATGTTTTATATTTCGTTGTTCGATCACGATTAATCTACTGTTCTCTCAATAAATCGATATAGCGTAATCAAAATTCGGCTTCCTACGATGCCGCTTAACAAAACCGACGGAGGATATCGGGGAACAATGGAGGAGAAAGCTCGAATACATGTTTGATTTCTTCTGCTGTTGAAGTATTATATTAATGAATGTATTTAATATGAACAGAGAGATTTTTACATAATTAGACTACGAGAGAAAGCGCGTCGACGGCGCACGGAAGTAGAATTTTGTTTGACAAAGGAACATCGCGTTAATTCGCCTGCAGTGGTGTTCGGAAAATTGAAATGAAAGAGTGCCCCATCGCAGCATGGTTCAAGTATAATAGATAATTGCGATAAGGCATCGGTCTTTCTTCCATTGACGTCCGGGGAAACATGCAATTACAACGCGGCATTTTCGAGCCTGACAATTCGAGCCGACCAGATGTATATGAAATTTCTCTCTCGCTCCCTCTATTTTGTCGAAACATGTTCCGAGGATGAGAAGATTGATGACTGGCTGCATTCATCGCCGGCCTGTGGTCGTACTACTTACCGGCGAAGCGAACAAAGTGGCAGAATCGCGAAATTTATGATTGCGGTCGCAGAGTACTGTATCTGGCTCTCGGCGCAAGGATATCGGGATGATTTACGAGAACTGGGAACCGAGAAGGAGGAAACGAAAAGAATAATCGAAACGGTTTTCTCGCATTACGACTTTTCTTCGCGACGCCGCACCTCGCAATCGGTATCCATGAATTATCGCTGATAATTCGCCGCGCGGACGAAGACACTCCGCGCTCGGAGCGAATCCGCGTTCGCTATCGGGCCGGAATATTGATCGTGCGGAGACGATTTTTGACTTTGATTGAAATACGATCAACACGAGAATTAACGTGCATTAAATGCGACTGGTTCGCAACGTCTTACACAAATTGCAGAAACATGTTCATTACGATCCTGTACGATTTTATCGCAAACGAACTTGATCGATGCAGAATTTTTCAGAGAGGTGTGCCTGTAATTTGTTACCTCGCACGTTTCGGACAGTTTTGCTGCAGGCCGTGTCATTTGTTTGCAATAATTCACCAGACACAATTGTGTGTTTCAGGACAAACGTTTACTCATTTATGTTTATCTCGGTCGTTCCATTGATGAGATTTTTATTAAAATTTTGAGATTCGAATTTGAAGAAACTGCATGACATTTTTAAATTGTTGGAGGACGATATTTATTTGCGTTCAGCGCGATGCAAGTGATGTGCATTACTTTACAATGATACATTCGTTTGGATTTTCGGCGTTTTTTGTTGCGATATTTGTCCCGAGTGACGAACTCGCCGAGACTGAATTCGACATAAAATGTATCTTAATCGTGAAATTATGTATTTGGTTCCCGAAACAAGAGCGAAGCATCGACTTTCCAATCGGTACGCCCTCGAATTTCAAACAAGAATTCTTGTCGCATGAGATATCGGATCGCTCGAAGAAAAGGAATAATTACGTTTTCGCTGATCAAACATGCTCCATTTGTTCGTGCGCACTTTCGCCAAACCGTTACCGGCCGAACAAATCGGATAAAACTTTTACGCATCCAACTAATCAGTTGTACGGTCAATTTACGACTGATGAGAAATCCAGCATTTCACGGAGCACCGTGAATCTAATAAAATACAAAACGGAGACCGACGAAATGTGCTAGACAGTGCAGATGAAGATAATAAATTCTAAAGTGCTCGAATACCTCCGTGAAACCGTGCCGGTAAAAATCGCGTGCGGACGTTTAAACTATTGAAACGCGTCAAGTGAAGGATCGCCGTGGCCGTGGATCGGCGCAGTTGTAAATTAACAGTGCCTTCCGTCTCGTCCGATTGATCGATGAGAATCTGCAGCGGTATTACTGCTCCACGTTTCCAGAGCGTAGCGAAAATAAATGCACGGAAACGAACGAATTACATTAGACACTCCCATGCCATTTAGCAGCTGCTGGCATCTTTCTCTCGTCACCGACTAACTTTGTAGCCGGCTGAGATGCCTCGGATTCCGTTCTACGATCGAAACGGATCCGCGCGCCGAACCGCGCCGGTCGCTGTTTCATCAAGGGGCCGCCTCGATTCCGGTTACACGAAAGAATCGTAACAAATGTCCTTATCAATTATGACACGCTTTATTTATTGTCGCCGTACGACGCCGCGCGTCCGTTACATTACGGAATTACGGCGTGCAAAATCGACGGTGAACGTAAAGATCCGCGATGGATGTTACCATTAATCGACTCCCGTCGCGAGTCTCATTTATTTTGGCAACGGAAAAGTATCGCAGATAATACGGCGGGAGCTGTTAAACGAAATGGGCCCAATATCTTTAACTCTTCGCTGCGACGCTCTTTATTTATGGTGTCGTTCGTGCTTCCTGCTATGAATCCGCGTCTGTCTTCGTATCTGGCTCGAAACGCTTATTTTTATGACGGTATCGAGCGTAATCAAATTTGCGATCGAAACGTCTGCTAAATGCGGTAGCGGACACGATATTTTCATAATCGGCCCCTATGATATAATTTTACGATGACCCGGATCTTTTTATGCTGAATGAAACAATTTTACGAAACAGGTGCCACGTTTTCTGTTCACTTTAATAATAGCAATAAGAAGAATGTATATGCATCGACGCTCTTGAATTCTTTTGGCCTTTTCGCTGTTTTATATTTCTGTCAGAAATGCGTTTATTTTTTCCGTGATTCCAAGTGGTGTATCGAAATTTAAAGAAAAAGCACTATAGCCACTATATACAGAAAACTAGTTCCTCTAACATGTCTACAAATATTCAAATCACTTGGTCCAGTTTTTAAAAAGTTATACTGTTTTAAAAGATGTACCAATACTATTTTTTAGTTACTATAAATTATCTTTAACCTTGATATTTTAGACGAGTACAACAACTTTAATCGAGTCAGCCTGGATTAGAATTACATTATACAGTGGAACGCTATAATTAACGAACGCTAAAAGTTATTTTAACGCTCTGCTTGAATTTATCCCACTATCTGTAATACGTGGACAATAAATTGCTTTAATAACCTCTCCCCTACGATCTCAGAAAAGCGATGAACTAAAAACCTCTAATTAGACCAACCGAGGTTTGACGATGCTAAAATAGGATGCCGCAACTTGTGAATCTTCATTGACAAACCATAGAATGCCATAGAAATTTTACTGCATTTCTTCCTTCACTTTACTGCCGATTATTATACAAAGTAAAAATTGCCTGCGCCAATCACAAGAAGACAATATACATAATCGTTAATTTCATTTCTTAATCATTTTAATGAGTCGAAAATAATGCTACAAGTATTTTCAAATTCTCTGAATGTTTTCACTGTTTTGTATATTGACTCAACTAAACATTTGGTTATACTTGTCCCAAATGAGCCAGAAACTGCCACTAAAGTGTCCAAAATCCAGGAGACAAGTTCGAACAATCTTTTCTCGACGGAATCGAACAAAACGCGGAACATAGCGTTCTTTCGCAATGGAATCGACGCAAAGACAACCGTGAAACTGTCTCGTATAACGGTTCACGGATCTACGAAACGGGCCGGTCGGTTTCTTTCGCCGGGATTTGCAAAAGATATTGCAAACACAACGTTGCGTCGATCAATCGCGGCGCTCGTCCAGAGATTTCAATGCGTTGCGGCCGCGCATCCTCGCCCGTAAATAACGCTGTCCCGTGACGATACACGGAAGAGAACGTCGCCGATCTGCTCCGTCGCGGCCGTGGAAAACCTGTGTCCGACGCGATGTGTTTCAGCGGCGAGCGTGAAATCGCGACAGAGATATCTCGTCGATAAAACATTCAACGGCAATGTTCAGCCGAGCGGCCTCGTCTCTAGTCGCACCGATGATGCTTCGAAAATCAGCCGATAATCTGTTGAAGTCGAATCTATTCCGCGTTTTCACGACGCGGCTGCTTGCAAAATCATTTTCTTTGCAATGCCGTTCCGGCGCGGCGATCCGATCGCGAAATTACTATGTCTCCAACTTTATCGTACGCTAATTTAATACTCGAACGGCGGATTGTTTTCACGAAAATGTAACCGCCTGTGCTTAGGATCGCTTACAATTTTATTTATCAAGATTTTTCAACGTGTGTACATTGAAATTAATTGTTAAAAAGTAAACAGTGAGATAACAATATTTATTCTCTGGGTCGAAATGGACGTACGAGTGTTCAATCCTGAATTTCAATATTTCAGGACCATAATTTCGTGTCTTTTTATTTTATCTTTAGTTTTAATTTCAATTTTGTTGATAATTCTTTACAAATACGTCCTTATAAACTGAATTATTGTAAAATATATTTTAAGTGAATCGCTTTAATTCGTTCGGTTATTCAACTGTATAAAACAAGTTTGTTCTTCATTGTCACCAAACAAGGAATGTTCGTGTGTACTAAATTTCATTAAAAAGTCTTCGTTATTTTATTTTTTATATATTGCCAACTATTTTACGCTAGAATATCTGCTACTCTTGTTTCGATCGATCTGCGTACGAATAAAATTGTAAACAGGAACGATTCAAATGTTAAGTACATTAATCATCCTGTACTGAAACATTGAAACATGGAAACAATGGTGAAATAAGAAAACGTAGGCTGCATTGAACGATCCAATGCATTGAGAAGTGCAACGAAGGTTTTCCATTGTTTAATAAAGCAGAGCAAAGTAAGAACTATTACAAAATATAGTTCAGATAAGCTATTCCACATAGTGACGATATTATAAATATTTCTCTATTTAACCATGCTTTTTCGAAAGCTATAATTTTTGTTTGTGGAATGTTTCGTCGGTTTCACAGCTGCATCCTCATTTCCTGCATCCATATTTCTCGTGGACAGTCAAACTACACAGCGAGGAAGAAAAACCTGTTACACATCCACCGCGTCGAATATCTGTATTCCCGGTGCTTGTCAAATTGCCATGTTACGAAGATAAAGATGCGGACGCACAATGCAGCCGATGGTTACACGGACGCAGCAAATATGGTGCAACTGCGCGCGCAACATGATATATCGGGCATTGAAATCGCCGCGGCGCCCGATGCATCGCGAAGATTACGCCGCGAAACTATCGAAGTCGTCGGGGTTAGGAAACGATCGAAGAATATCTCGTGATATTTGGTCGGAAATACAATTTTTCCGCTGACCGGGCTCGCTTGCGAGTTGTAGGAATTGCTGTTCTAAGGGACACGTAGAACAGTTCAACCCTTTCGGTGCTGATTAAAATGAAACAGTATAACAGAAGAAGCATCTAATTTTCATATTATTCCTATATTTTTTATGTAATCTCACATAATCTTATATAATCTAATATATTCTTATATATATATATATTTTATATTATTCTTGCATATTCGTATTGTATATTGGATTAAAAATGATGTAAACCAAATAACAACGAGCTATAAATATTTAATTAATAGAAAAATCATACAATATATATAATAATAATAATAATAATAATAATAATAATAATAATAAGAATCTGTTAAGGTAATCTTTATGCTTTCTGTATATATATAATCTATGTAATCTTTGTAATCTCTAATATATGTAATCTTTATGCTTTCTATAGATCACCTTAACAGATTCTTTCTTTTCAGCATTTTGTATGACACAAAATATATAAAAATAATTATATATTTATACACAATAAGTGGAGGATGACTTAAAAAATTGTAAGAATTGCTAAAAAGAAAGAATCGGTTAAAGTAATCATCGTGCTCTCTGTAAACGATTTTGTGCAACAGAGGATTTTCGTTCGACCATAAACATTCCATTTCCGACGGAAGCAGCTTTACGATCTCAATAATTATAAAGTAGAATATATGAAATCGGTCGTTCGGCCGGCGCGGCGGTAAGCAAAAATAACGCTTCAAACCCCGTTGAACATTATCTACAAGTTATAACAAAATCAGCAGACCCGATTCTACCGAGTCGTTCTTTTGCTGAATCAGTAGCGTATCTACGGCCACGGTGCCAATTATATAAAGCCGAATCGTAAAGATACATACTTGCAGTCAGATCGGACGTTTCATTCGATGCAATCAGCAAGAGAAAGCATTTTCCGGGATCTCCTTGTCAGAATCCGTATAAGTACCTCCACGTCGAATAGGACGCATCAAGATAACGAGGCGATCGACGAGTCCGACCTACGCGGGAAAAGATGATAAAAGAAACACGGGGCCCGCTGAATATCCAAAGAATCCGGATCGGACGGGGCTCTCGTTGCTAATTAAAGTTATCCGCTTCCTCGGCGTGACTTCAAACTGGCCGATCAGTCGACGGTGACAGCGGCAACATAAATTCCGCCGGAACACGGCTGGTAACGGCGCAATTAAATCGCGCCACCCTGCACACCTCCACGCTTCCCACGGCATTTCCATCCGATTTTATGTAGCGCACCCATTGCCAGTCCACGCGCGCGGTGATTAACTTCCCTCGGCGAGGCGGGCAAGGACAACGGATCGCGTGTTTTTCCGACATTTCCAGCAAATCCACGGTCCCGGAGCAACGGCGACGGCGATCATTTTCCGCCCTTCCCCCGTTACACCGAGGCCGTATCGGTTCCCGCTCGAAAGACCGCGATATCGAGCTTGACACGTGAGGGGTGACGTTGGAGCACCTATTATGAAACGCCGCTCGATTGTGGCCCCTTCTTGAAACAGAGAAAATAGACAGAAGAAATAGACAATAGAAATAGACAGAAATAGACAGAGCGTGCGACAGCGAACGTAAAAATTCTGCCCACATTTTTGAACATCGTTCTCGTGAAAAACATGTCCGTTCGAACGGTTGCGATTACGGAGTCGAACGAAATCAATTCGAACGAAGTTGATACATTACAGAAATCCAAACAATTGATTGGATTCCGGATCAAATTCTTGCCACTTTCGAATCATTTTCTCAAAAATTCTCAACTGCTGAACGTCGATTTTTAGAAAGACTGTTCGAAGATAACGCGTGGATAACAGTGTTCGGCGTGCCATGATAAATCGAGACACACCGTCGACTTTTCATCCGACTTGGAAGCGGACTGTCGCCAAACTTCGGTGACGAGGACTGTTATCGAGGTCGCTCGTGGCAAAGGATCGCCGTCGACAGGCATAACAGTCCGGTCGCTATGAAGTGTCTCGCCGAGGCTAGACACGAATAAATACAGGGTGTTCCACAATTATTTTAACAGCCGAAAATGAGGGGTAGCTGAGGTCATTTGAAGTAACTTTTTCCTTTGCGAAAATGCGATCTGCGGCTTTGTTTACGAGTTATTAACGGAAAACACTGACCAATGAGAGGTGACGGCGCGAAGTTCGAGAGCCCGCAGCACGAGGCTTTGATAGATGGTCGGGACGGACTCGAGCCGCGTTCGAAATATTGAACAAATCACGAAACGAGAACTTCCCGGATTTTTTTTGATTACGTAACAGTGATATTTTTAAGAAAAACGCTGTTCAACTTTACTTTAGAACGTCTGAAGGTTATGTCAAGGTTATGTCAAGGTTATTGATAATATTCTTCATATTCCTCTAACAAACGTATCCCTTACGTCCTTTAACACGATTATTATTTATTAAATTAGCTTTGCGAATCATTCGTTGAACTGTGTTCGGACACGGAATTATTTAAATTAAAATATCATTTACGTACTTTGTCAAACTTCACTGTACACCTTGCTTAAAAATTTCATATGTTGACCTTGATGTAACCTTGACATAACCTTGCCATGACCTTGACATAACCTTGACATGACCTTGACATGACCTTGATGTAACCTTGACATGTCCTTGACATGACCTTGCCATAACCTTGACATATCAAGGTCATGTCAAGGTTATGTCAAGGTCATGGCAAGGTTATATCAAGGTCAACATATGAACTTTCGCTTTGCGAATCATTCGTTGAACTGTGTTCGGACACGGAGTTATTTAAATTAAAATATCATTTACGTACTTTGTTAATCTTCACTGTACACCTTGCTTAAAAATTTCACATGTCGACCCTGATGTAACCTTGACATAACCTTGACATAACCTTGACATAACCTTGATATAACCTTCATATGTCAAGGTTAAGACAAGGTCATGTTAAGGTCATGACAAGGTCATGTCAAGGTTATGTCAAAGTCAACATATGAAATTTTTAAGATATGTCAAGGTTATTGATAATATTCTTCATATTTCTCTAACAAACATATCCCTTACGTCCTTTAACAAGATTATTATTCATTAAATTTGCTTTGCGAATGATTCGTTGAACTGTGCTTGGACACGGAATTATTGACCATGACGTAACCTTGACATGACCTTGACATAACCTTGATATGTCATATGTTACACAGAAGGTGTCATGCACACTAGAAAATTAAAACGGCCGTCACGGTTAAATTTCTTACTATTTCGGGTTCAAAAAATTAGTAAATATTCTTCAGACGTTCTAAAGTAAAGGTGAACAGCGTTTTTCTTAAAAATATCACTGTTACGTAGTAAAAAAAGATCCGGAAAGTTCTCGTTTCGTGATTTGTTCAATACTTCGAACGCGGCTCGAGTCCGTCCCGACCATCTGTCGAAGCCTCGTGCTGCGGGCTCTCGAACTTCGCGCCGTCACCTCTCATTGGTCAGTGTTTTCCGTTAATAACTCGTAAACAAAGCCGCAGATCGCATTTTCGCAAAGGAAAAAGTTACTTCAAATGACCTCAGCTACCCCTCATTTTCGGCTGTTAGAATAATTGTGGAACACCCTGTATATTAACCCGAGCGTATCTACGGCGCGGCGTTGCATTCACAGAGATATCGGTGTCTTCGCGAAACCACCTTCCGCGGATGAATATATGTATATGTATGCATATCTATTTAGCCGGAGCCCGGTCCCTCTTCGCCTCTCCTCGTCCCGAGCCAGCTCGCCCGTGATATTCCGCCATTGGAGCGAATCCACGACTGAATATTCATGAGCGAGCCGCCGGTCAGTTGGCCGATCCGCTCGATTCACCGGCATTTTACTCGAGCCGATTTTGACGTTTCCTCGCCTCGGGTAGACGAACGTCTCCAGTGCTCGGCGCACCGGCGTACCTTCGGACTCTCGCGTTAATTATGGGCTAATTTAACCGAACGAATGACCGCTTCGCGGTGCCGGGGTCTTCTCTAAGCCGGGAAATAGCTGTCGTCGGAGGACGAACGGCGAACGAAGTTCATTCGTTTCGACTCTTCCACGGCTGACGCGCAGCCTTGTTTCCCAGCGAAAAGGACGTTCGATGAACGCTCGCACTGCTGGAAACAGTTCGGTATGCATGAATCAACGATCTTTTCGTCGATTAAATCGGAATGCGTTCTCGGAACACGCTGAATTATCAGATGTCTCGACGTTTTCTCGGCAGGTTCATCTCGTTTGACCTGAACGAAGCTGTTATTTTTTCGGGGAATTCATCTCTGAGTTGCGAGATTGCACTGATCGATAAAGATTAATGACATTTATTGCTTATTTGTTAATTGTATATACATAGCCGTTTTTTAAATATTTGAGAAACTTTTTTCGAAAGATGCTTAACATTTTCTGTTTAAATAACAGACCGAGGAAAAATAGTTAGACTTGAAATAATTTATTGTTTCACTAAAGATTTTATTATTTTAGATTTTTAAGAGTATTAAGCTGTGTATGTAAAGTGTCAATCGATTTTAATTTGGAATGACGCTAGCTAGCCTGGATCGATGTTTATTTTGTAGACAAAAAATCAAGGAAAGACATCATAATTATTTTCAATTATTGAAAGATGCACAGAATATAAAATGTATTTGGTTTCGTACTATCATTGGTTTTGACACACAGTACGAAATTAATTAATAATATTAATAATTTAATGATATTAATATTAATAATATTAATAATTTAATGATATTAATATTAATAATATTAATAATATTAATTTAATAATATTAATAATTTAATGATATTAATATTAATAATATTAATAATATTAATTTAATAATATTAAAATTCATAAATAAAAAAATAAAAAATTCATAAATAAAAATTCTATACGATAGAATATAAGAAAAGATTTACGCGTGTTATAAGAAATTAATATCATTTTCGGTTTAGTTTAGTTGCGATGAACGTTCTAATCAGCGAAAAGAAATGCTATCTTAACTAAATGTTTAAAAAATTGAATCCTAAAAGTGGAAAATTGCATAAAGATCCGCGGTCTGTCCATAAGTGTAGCTAAGTCAGAGGTTTCTATTTTATAAACAAATTTGAAACTCGCGAGCGAAACGATTCAGAACAGCAGCATCCCGCGGTATTCCAATTTTCACGGAATCGAAGTTCAACCGCTATCAGTACGAACATCGGTGACCTCGAAACTGTTAGGCGCCCGGATTAAGGAAGATTCGAGCGGTTTTAAGCGAAGGGAGAATTTACAGGACGATGTCCTCGACTTCGGTTAGGCGGATATACACACATTCGTTCGGGGCTTTGTATTCAAATCGTAATGGTCATTATTAGAAGCCTTAGAGGCGTTTAAATTTAACCGCGTTAGGAGGATAGAGGAAGAATCGCATCTTAGAATCTATCGGGTGACCGGAATGGAACGCATTTTATTCACTGGAAATGTGCGAAATTCTTTGACGCGTGTTTAAATATTATTTTAATGTCGAGAATAACAATGCTTAATGTTCATCGCCCGAAGAAGTTAAATAGAAAAAGTGTGTTCTTTTGTTAATGGATGTTTTATTCGAGAAAGATTTACTTAGATATTTGTAATATAAACTGTAATCGATTCGTATCTTGCGCGTTTAAGTGTTTTTCGATGTACTTCTCGCTCGAAATCAGATGCAGACTGAATTCCAGAATGATTCGAACAATTAATTCACTTTTGTTTGTGAATATTCATCGGGCTACAATAAAGGATATACTTTTTTCATACGAATATGCGATACTTCGAGAGATTCATTAATATTGATGAGCGATACTGTAACTTTCATTGGCATTAATCTCAAAAACGAATCTCAAATGATGCTTGTTTTAGTTTTTGCAACTCGACACGCTTTTCGGACACGTGAAAGACAGGTCTTTGTCTAGTCTGATTGTTATGTAGAGTGAAATTACGAAACGAAAAATAAAATTGGAACAAGTGATAAATATAAATATGCTTCCTGCTTTTAACTTTCATTGGAAATTTCGTGCTACAATTGCACAGAACTCGCGAATCGCAGCAAGCGTATATTAATATACGAAAACCGATCGTCGAACGCAGATAATACAATCGCACATATAATCGTTTCAATTGCAGAACACTTCCGGCGAAGCCTGGAATATATGCATTTTAAAACGTGCACTAAAAAACGCACTTGTTACACAACAATTATGGCGTGACGTAATTATTTTTATTTCTTTATAACGAAATGATTCATCCGGCTTAAAATGGTTCTGAGATTCGATTGAAAAAACATGTTAAGTGAAACTAATATTTAATTCAATCATATAAATTACATAACCTCTCTTTATACGGGTGTAATTCGCTTTCATTAAAATGAATTAAAATTCAATTTATCTGTTCAGGTGGCGTATATACACAAATTTTTACAGTAAATCACTAATGTAAATATAAATTATAATAGATTTTTAATAGAAATTTTAGTTAAAGTATGTTTCTAATATAAATTCTAATTTCATAAAAATTGTTTAATGACAGTGTTAAAATTACAGTAGATTTTTCATAGAAATTTTAGTTAAAGTATGTTTCTAATATAAATTCTAATTTCATAAAAATTGTTTAATGACAGTGTTAAAATTATAGTAGATTTTTAATAGAAATTTTAATTACGGTAGATTTTTAATAGAAATTTTAATTAGAGCGGATATTTGATATAAATTTGAATCACAGCGGATTTGGGACAATGTATCCTGATCTTTTGTTATCCGCATAAGACAATGTACAAGTAAAAAGACGGTACAGTTCTGAGGTCGCCAGTATATAGACATCCATTCTGAAAGTATTATGTGAGCCAATAGCGCTTTGATCCAGTGTATAAATCAACCAAGGACGCTGAAGACGGAGTGCCGTCCTACACCGATCACCCTGTATCCTCCACAGTTAGGCGACCACCCCGTTAAAAGCGTGGGCGCGTGAGACCTCGCACAATAACCTCAGCAATCGCCGTTGATCGTTCACCGATATCACGCACGAGCCACATTCTCCCACTGCTCTCCTCTCTCTCTCTCTCTCTCTCTCTCTCTCTCTCTCTCCTCATCATCTCTTCTATATCTCGCTTTCTCTCTCTCTCTCTCTCTCTCCTAGAACGTCCGCGCGAGCGGCGTTTTCGCCTAGGGGCGCGAGATAAGGCAGCAGTCAGCCGCGAAAAATAGCGAATCCTCTCGCCAGCTGGGGAGTGACCGCTTCGAACAGGCGCGAATGAATATATTACGCCGGCCAGGTGTGTATTCACGGCGTATCCTGGCTCGCGGAGCTGTACACCCATCGGTAAATAAAGGAAAACAACGAACTGAAACGCTGGAGAAAAGTTGATACATTACAGTCATTCACGATGTATTTGTAAATAATAGTCGACACACTGTCAATATTTGCTTCGGCGCGTTTACGTTGTACGTTATGCCATGTACTTACTCGGAATTGCTACATGAGTCGTTTTGGCGCGTACAAAAATCTGGTCCATGCAACTGAGATTGTAAATGAATCTAGGGATGGAGCAGCTTCTGTCTGATCGCTTTGATAGAACGAGACAGAGCGTTGATTGAATTGAGAATAAGCTAAGACGTGGATGAAGTGAAATGATAGCTCAAACGAATTACGATAAAAATTGATGTATGTTGTGCTAGAAGAAAATAACTTGTGTACAATCGAAGAGATATGAACTCAATGATGCAACAATGATCAGCAATAGACTGCTTATCATTATGCAAAGATAAAAATGTCCGCATCAATTGCAGGACACAGAAGCGAAAAATTAATTACATCAACAATTCTTAGTTACTATTAATCTTTCCACCTTTTTATATTTTGTCTATCAATTTTTTTTATAAATTAATAATATCCCCAGTCTGCCAAATAATAGAGACGAGTAAATCTGATAACCGTGAATTTTGTTCCCTTAACTTTCAAAATTGAATATGCATTCACAATACAATTTTTTTCAAATATAAATTTGTATAAAATATATGTAAAAATATTAAATAAATATTACATAAAATATTATAATTTAAATTTTTTTATAATTTTAAACATATTATATATTAAATATATAATAATGTTAAATTTCATTATATATTTAATATATGATATTTTTAAAATTATAAAAAAATTTAAATTATATATTATTATACAAATTTATAATTAAATTTCATTATATATATAAATAGAAAATTTATAAATAAATTTATGAGAAGTCGAGCCACTTCGTGGAAGCAAAAAGTGTTCCGTACGTTTAAATTAACACGCGCTGTCTCCCGAATCCATGTAAATTTAACCGGGCACTACGGTACACAGTTTTCCATGAGCACGTTGTCCTCGCGACAATAGAACGCAGTAATGCTAGCCATTACGTAGCCGTTTGTAATCACAGTGAATATTTGTGGATACCCTATACTTTCTGACATGATGGAAATCAGGATACCGTAACGTTGAAACTTCGAAACGGATCAGCCGGTCGTCACAGTGATTGCGCGACCGCGACGACGTTCGACGGCTGTGTTCAGGTATACTTGCAACTTTGTAGAACGTACTCGGTCCAGATGTGTTCGAGACGGTTGAAGTATCGTAGATAGATTGGTTCGAGATACAGGCGGGTGTTAACTGTTGCAGTGTTCGTGCTGACGAGATCGTTGTAAAAGCTTCGGGTTTGAAGTGAAAGCAATTTATCGGCTGAATAGGTGTCTAGAATTGTCCAGATATCGTATCTGACTTCACGCCTACGATCGAGTGGTGTAGTGCCATTTTTTTTACGATTTATTTGACTTTCCTGGCCGCTAGTTTACTTCTAGTCCCGTGTGGCGGATGCTTTCGACGATTTTCTGTCGGACGTGACTAGATACAGTGAATTCTCCCTAATTAATCCTGAGCTTGTACACCGAAATGGATAATTTTGGAAGAGGAGGTACGATTACTCGAGCTTTGCGGCTCAATTTTATAGCTACCGATTATTAATAACTATAGATACAAGCCGCGAGGCTCGAATAAGCGTATCTCCTCTTTCCAAATTGTCCATTTTTGTGTACAAGCTGAGGGTCAATTAGGGAGAATTTACTCTGCATGCTTTCAAATCCATACGCTCGAAGCGTGCTTACTTTAGCAACGTACTCGTCTCAGATCCAATTTGACATTTTTAATGAATCTAATTTAAATAACTTGTCGCCTAACAACTTCGTCGAAGCTTCGGTTGTGGACAAACCTTGTTCACCGTCAGTTATACGAGCTGACAACCGAGGCTCTGTTATCCGAACCAGGCTTCAGCATAGTTTCAATTATGCGAACACAGCTACAGGTAGACAGACTTTCTACAAGCAACTGAACGGTTGTCTCGCAATAATTGCACAACTTTTCGATTATGCGAACGTCAACACCCATCATCGGAGATAATAAGAATTGGGGGATAGCTGTGGTTGGGAGACCTCTGTGATTGATCGCAAATATCAACGACGGTCTTTGTGCACAGATATATAAAAGAGAGCTACTTTCTTCTTCTATCGAATTTTTAGGGTTGCATCAACCTGATTAAGGCAATCAGCAACCGCGATTTGATGTACATGATTTTAATACTCAAATTAATAAGATGACATGTTTCGAGCAACTTATAACATTTTAACATGATTTGTCATTTTCAGTAGCCTCTGAGATTTCCGCTGATTCGATTCAGGTTCCTTTCGCGATGATATTTTTTAAAGGAAGTAATGATATGTTCCATCGAGATGTTGGCGTTGCAAAGGGTGCACAATGGTTGATCTTCTTTCCGAAGCAAGAATGAATGAATCAAATTTGTATCTCCAATTCTGAATCTTGTGGGTACAACTTGAAGTTTCCTGTCGAAGGATAGTATCCCAATAAGCACTGAACGTCTTAAAGACGTCCATTTTACGTCCATTTCAGAGCTTAAGACAGTCAGACTTAAATTGGACGTAAAATGAACGTCTTAAAGATGTCCAGTGCTTATTGGGTCAGTTTTACGTAAAAAATCGCTCTCTTCCCGATTGTACCAGGATTTTCCGAACACCCTGTATACACCCGACTCGTTGGAGAACCGACCAGCTACTTCTAACACGTACCAGCAAACTCTCCAGCTCGATTTCCTCGAAAACTGATTCCCAAATGAAACGAAATTATTCTACATTTTCTTCATATTTCGTCATGCATATTTCTGCATTTTATTCGCATTTCGTCACACACGCACAGCTTTCAGTGACGCTCTGTATCTAAGAGCTTCGTTAGTCCAACAAGTAGCCATGAACTCGTTTAGCCAGCTGGTACTCCCTTTGCGAGAAAAAAGCCAGGGGAGCGTCCGAGAGCGTGTTCGTGCCGAAAAAAAGCCGAATATTCTAAGCACGCGAACCTTGTTATCGGTTACGGTATCTCCGGTTCGGATCACGATGAAAATTATTCAGTCGGTTATTTAATCGAGCAATTATCCCGATCACGCGTGCGATTCTACCACCTGCGAACGGCGGCACGGCGCGATTCTCTGTGATGGTGGCCGCGACGGGCGGTCGAAAAACGGGACGGGAAGGGCGAGGGAGAGAACGTGCATCCGCGGCGCTATTAGATATCCGCTCGGTTTTGATCGATACCCGGCAATTTCGAGCCGAGCCGCGCGAAGATACGGCCGTAATTCCAGGAATACAAGTGCATCGGTGTATAACGGAACGTGGTTGGAAACGAAATATCGCCGGTCATGCGGATGGATCCACGGGGCAGCCGGGCCCGATATCGAGCGGACCCCTCTCGGCTACGATAATCGAGTCCGAAGGAGAGAGAGAAGGAGAGAAAGAGAGAGAGAAGGAGGGAGAGAAAGGGAGAGAGAGAAAGGACCCAACGAACCAGCCAGCATGTCGTACTTAGAATTCCACAGGCTCGAGCCCGCTCTTAGAGTACTGCCGGCGGAAAGTACCCGGCAATCGGTTTCCCATTGATAACGAAGTTACGCTCGCGTTAAGGTAATTAGCGCCTCTGAAACACGCGGATGGCCATGGAGACTTCGACGCCCGATCGCCTATACCACGCACACTACGATCCGGTATGTTTGGCACGCGTTAAACGATAGCGGTCAATGAAATCTGAAGTCGGTAAACTGAGATTTCTTGAACAAAATGTTTGCATGAATAATTGACGTTTCAGGGACGAGGGAATCGAGGGGTTAAATTATTAACCCTTTGCACTCGAAGCTATTTTAACTGTAAATACAAGAGCAATCTTTTTAACTTGTAGTATCTTTATTTTGTATGACAAAATGCATTTTATAACGCTTTTAACAATTTTTTTAATTCAAACTTTGTTGATATAAAAATTATCTTAAAATGTGATGTAACAAATTTAAGTGGTGCCTCTGAGTCACCACTCGAGTGCAAAGGGTTAATATTGTAAAGCAATCGTGTAAAATACATGAATGAGAGCACAAAATCTTTTATTCATTAATTCCTGTAAAATTTCGCAGCAATAATAATGATCTTTATTTCAATACAATTTTTGGTATATTATACGAAAATATGTTATATCGGTAGATCTATCAGAAAAAATTTCGGCGCGCAAAGGGTTAATGGCTGATTAAGCCTTTTTGTTATCCAATCTTGTTATTGTCGTGAAATAATATATATGTATTTGAGTCAATCGAATGTATTCGAATGAAACTGATTTTTGTTTAATTTCTTGGAGTCAGAATTTCGTCTCCGTGGAGCCTGTTTCTCTGTTGCTAAAATTGCAGTTACAGCTTTAAAATGTTTATCGAGAGGACATCGTCGATAACGAAAATTGGATTTATCATCAAATGATGTGACATTATAAATATTCCATAAGTTGGACAAGAAACAAGGAGAGAAATCATAATAATAACCACACTGCCTCTTTACGTGTGTGCATTCAAATTTCCCTAGATATCAATGATTTTCATAGCGAAATAAAGACTAAACGGTGGAATTGGCACACTTAATTTTAATTAGCGCACTGAATGCACAAAATTGATTTTTTTTAAACAAATAATTGCGACCTCTAAGCACAGATGATGCAAAATATGAACTAGATCAAAAGAATAATTAATAACATATAACTTTTATACCCAAATTTGAAATGTTCTTCTGAAATATAGAAGCGATATGAAATCTGTTTACCGAGCGAACCTCGACATCTCTTATTTTCTTCTTGCAGCGCCAAAGAACATGCGATCGTGGCGCTAGATAGATTTATGAGTGTAAGAAATGTAAATTTAAATATATTCTTATTTTCACGCAGAGTGTTGCTGAGCTTGTAAAGTCGTAAAAGGCTATTCGCAAATCAGATTTTCAAACGATTGACAGTATACTGCATAGGATTAATTTACGTGTGATTTTCAGTGACGTTTATTGCAGGATTTTTGGTACAACTAATTTCAATTGCCGAACAGCGTAAAGATAAGGCGGGGTATCGAGCCGCTGTTAACGAGTGACAGACGGTAAGTCGTAAACGAGGCTTTTAGTGTGTCATAAAACATTGGAAAACTCGTTTCCATCGTGTAACTGTTGTTTCAGTTGCTCCGGATCTTCGGTTTAATTGGAACTATTTGAAACGACACCGTGCCTCTTCCTACGGCGCTATTCTTCGTCGTTCGAGAAATGCATTCGCGATTACGCGAAAAATGCGTTCCAATTTTGCTCCTTCGACTGTTAAGTCGATAATGCCCTTCGATTTCTCAACCGTGTCAGCTTACGACAAGAGAGTGTGATAGAAAGTATTTGTGGTGGCGACGATTTTTTTGCATAAAATTTGCATAGAGCTCCAAGCTGGATGGCCGTCATTAATTATGCAGATAATTCCCGGGGGACCGGAAGATTTATTGTTTGATCTTTTCCGTACGACGACGGTACAGGTAAAATAACTGTTTATAATCGAACCGCCGGCGGAACTACTTCATGTAGGACAAGACGAGATCGAGTTAAGATGTCGTCACCTTGTTCGGGACGACTAATTTCGTGGCAATTCATTAAAGACCGGTGGCACTTCGCGCGTCACTTAGTCCTACGTGGAATGTTTAATCGAGACATTAGAGCCGAAATTTTATGAAGATGGGACGAGTTCGAACGACGTGACGCGTTATCGGGTCTTTTTCTGAATATTTGCCTGATCGATGCGCGCTCGAACGAAATTTTCGTGATTGAACTTTGAATCTGCCGCGTTGAAAGTAATACAGAACAACCAAGAAATTGTTTTATACTGTATTTACGTTGAATAGAAAGAAGCAGCAATGTTATGCGATGCGTATAATAACTTTTTGTTAACCTTTTATTGCAATATTATGCGAGACAGTGATGTAATTTTCCAATAACGGAGTGCTGTATCAAAAGCATCAGCTTGGAACTGAAATTAACTAACGATTAAATTGAAATTAAACACTTAATTCCCGGAGTAAATGTATTCCGAACAATTATAGTACAGGATATAACAAGAAATAGTAACATTATTTGTATTTCTTAAACATTCTACTTATCCCCTGATTTCTCCTAAAATTCTACAAAACATTCAAATATGTTCTGTTTTAGTATCATTCGATGCCGCATTATTCCCACTGCTAATTGTACAGTATTTTAGAAAGATTGAAATTATTAGGTTGTAACACAAATGAAATTAGTTGAAAGCGTAAAGGAGTTTTAATTGCGGGGAAAAAAACAGTAGAAACATCCACAGTGAATTTAAATTAATCTTCAACGGGTATAATTATCAAGACAAGAACGGAAATGTCTTGTAATTGATATGGACAAATTTTATTCGAGATAAAGATAGCTGGAACTGATTGCGAAAATGCGGTGCTCGGAACCATAGATTCTACAATAATCTCAGCTTGCACGTATACGTATACTTATACATATTCTTATACAGATAGTATATTTTATTCTTATACAGAAGTATACTTATACAGATCATCTCGTAAATTCCAAAATGGTCTTTTACGAGACTAAAAACTGGTTTCGCGACAGATTCGGTAGAAAGGTGCCGCATTAATTTCCGCAGGTAACAATTCAATTCACGATACCGACACTTTGATAGTATTATTAGTCGGTCGTGGCGGCGAGGAGCCGACCGAGGTCGGCGAATTTAAACAAATCGGATCCGTGCGATTTCCAATGCCGATCGGCGTACTTGAGAGACGAGGTTATCGGGGATCGTAAGTGGTACAGGATTATTCAGCGGAATAATACGATCGCCTCCCTTATTAAATTCGATCTATACTCGACCGGTCCGCGGCGATCCGCGGCGATCCGCTCCGCGCCGCGCCAGCTCGCACGAGAAACAGTGCGAGCCGACCTTTTGACGCAACGGCTCTAGCTCCCAGGCACAAAAATATTAATGCAAGGCATTAGAAAGTTCCGTGCTCGCGAGATCCTCGCCGTCTGCACGGCGAACACGGCCGCGCATGCACCGGCCGCAGTCGCGATCCAACAGTCGGTTTACATTCTTACGGTGCATTTTAATTTCACCCCGGCGACGACGCATCCACGTGCGTTTGCATGGGCTAGCTCGCGTTTGGCTGCGTTCGACGCGGTCGCCGCGGCGAACCGCGCATTCGGCCAATGGGATTTCTGCGCGAAAACTCGTATATCCAGTTCTCAGAATCTGCTCGAACGTATTTTAATAGCTCCGAGAATCATCGGAGCGCTTTTTCTAAATGGCCGCTGTAATTAATGAATTAATTAATCCCATGCTGTGCGCCATTTTCTTCGCAGTTACGATGGTTAGAGCTATTTGGGTTGAAATCGTTTTAAATTAATTAGATTTAATCAACTATGTATACTCGAACGCTTATTGTTTAACTAGCGTTCGAGATTCATTTTTAGTGTAATTTATTCGAGCGAACCGAATTTTACTGGGATGCTTAGGATGCGAAACGGTTACGATAACATTTTAGTTTCAGGTTCGTCGATCAAACGACTCATATTTCGAGGGAATTTTTGTAGGCGATTTTCGGCATTTTCGGCTTAATATCGCTGACGGGGACACAGAATTTTATACTCCGGATTAGAATTCGACTGCAGAAAATATTTTCGTTTCCGGAACATAGAAACATGTTTTACAAATTAAATAAGTAAGAGGAATCCAGCCTATTAAACAGATGCGAGAAAGAATAATTTAAATTGTGTCCATTTAAATCCATGTGTACCTTTTAGTTTACTTAACTACCATAGGAACAGGTCCGAAGCTTTGCAGAATGTATAGCCGTCACGCGACAAGTACGCACCTTTGTGTTTACATTCTCCCTCTTACTAGTTGCAGCACGGCCGCAGCGGGCGGTCATAGCTACGTCAGTGGGGCAGCTAGTAGGAGGGGGAATGTAAACACAAAGGTGCCTTCTTGTCGCGCGAGGACTGTACAGATCCAAGCTTGAGATCGGTATCCTCGGTGGGACTGTAAGAACAATAATTGTAAATGAATGAAATGAATAGTTAGCGTTAAAATAATAATTAATAACAAATAATAACCAGTTACAAGATCATAATTATAAGTTACGCGACTAACTCATAATTGTTTCGGTCAAAATTGCTTATACTCTTTTGTCTGCTAGAATTAGTACATTTAATGTCGAATTAAAAAAATTTTAGAACAATATCTACGTATGGGTAACATAATTACAATTTATATGTACAATGTATTTCGCACACGGATGCACCGATCATGAACCTCGAAGGCATTCGAGAGCATGCATGCCTATTAACGATTCGTAAAAATAAATAATCGCTTGTGCCGGTATTCGGCTGTAATAGCCTTCCGCAAACAATTAACGAGCAACATCACATCGATACTCCTCGTTCACAGGGATTCCACGGGCCTCTTATTTTCGGTCGCCGTAGGCGCTAGTTTCCCGACAATTAAATTCCATCGGGGCTGGCGAAAAATCAAATTACGCCTCCATGACTCGAGAAATCGCATCCTAGTTCTTGCTCGGCCGTGTACCACGGCACGATTGCCGGCTAATCTCGCGCCGCTAACCGTTGAATTAGCAACAAAACGAGCCCGCGAGAAAATTGCACGCCTCCTCGGTCTTCGCTCGCGTCGAACGCGCACAGTGCAAGGTCACCGGGCACGGGATCTTCCCTCGAAAGCGATCGTTTCATCGGAGATAGGTTACCTGTCGGGAACTATTGGACCAGAGACCTTTTCCCCGGTAAAATCTGAGCTCGTAATTACCCTGTGAACTTGCAAAATTCCTGTTTGGCCAGTTATCTCATATTAGACTGATACGCGTGAAACGTTATCATTAGATTACGGTTCATTAGATAAAGGATATAAAATTCTTCATCAATTCCGAGAAATTGAAATCGATTAAAGGGCGTTCTATTTCTTCGATAAGTTTAAACTCGTTTGAGCTTCCTGTTTATCTACTCGATTTTGCTTGCACGAAATACAAAATTCCTGCGCCGATCTCAAGAAATTAAAGCGAAATAAGAAAGCACTTTTTTTAATTAATAATTTAGCAGATCCAAATAACGTATCGTTATATATATTATATATATTATTATATATTATATATATTATATATATTATATATATTATATATATTATTATATATTTTATATATATATATATATATATATATATATATTATTATATATATGTATAAATTCTCTCGATCTTCCTGCAATTTTAAATTTAATCTATTCAATCTTTTTATAATTATCCAAAAAGTAGCGTTGCTGTTTGTCAACAAGGGCATATATGCAAATAATTATATACAAATATGTGAAAGTTATGTCAAGGTCAATGTTCAATGATCAATGATCAATAGTCAGTAGTTAATTAAATAATTAAATACCCGATTAATAATGAATATTAAGGAAGCGTGTCTTGATTTTCGTCTCATTTCCAGCCATAGAATCTACCTGACCCAATTTGTACCATGAATTATGAACATCCTGTATAAGCACGCATTCGTAATAAGTCAGAATTGACATTACGCTTCATAAATAATTAGACTGTCGGGCTTCATGCATGGATACCTAGTAAAAAGATCTTTGACGAAGATAAAACAGTTCACTTTCACAGAGCTTCATTTTCTATTTTCATACCACTTCGAATATTTCTTAACTACTTGTAAAAGTCGGTCCATGATTGATTCAGAAATGTTATTCGAGAGTCAATATTTTCTGATCAGTCGAATCGAACGGGCGTGACTAATTATAATAAATGTCCTCGCATTAACCTGCGGTAGAAAAATTGAATTTTCCTTAAGAATGAACAGTTGTCTAGTAACATCAGAGTAGGTGCAGAATTTTTGCAGCCAAGTGAGAGTATCGTTGGAAAATCCAATAATTTACCCTGCATATTAATTTTCACGGATGAAGTACGTCGAGTTATCATCGTTTAAATATTTAATGATACCGTAACACGGCGCTATCGCTAAACAGTCATTAAACATATTCATGGAAGTTCGATTATATTTGATATATTATTTTATTGGAAATTAACATCAATCGAAAACTTCATTTTTTAAATCGCTAAAAACTAATCCTTCTAACATCACAAAAAAAAATTTGCATCGTTTGGCGCAATTACAAAAAAGTTACACTATTTTCACCCACTGTACGTTTGAACTTCGAACCAAATAAACAGAGAAGAATTTCACCTTTGAAATCGGTCCGCAGACATTGATACAATTATGGTGTGTTCACAAATATGCGTATTAATAAACGTTAATGACTCTTCTGTCGACGATGGCATTCTATTAAATTGTTAAATACACAATTAAGCCGTAACACAAATTTCCACACACAACAATTCACACATATGTACACAAGTTGCGAATCGGCTCTCACTTCTCACACATCATTCGATCATTCAATGAATCGACTCTCACTTCTCTCACATCATTCGATCATTCAATTATACCGACTTACATTAATAAAAATAGCCCCACAATTTCTACTCCGTTTTTGCCGTAAGACAATTTTCTAATTGACAAACCGAACCGCTTCCTCGTCCCAGTCTTCGTTAAAATAATCTATAAAAATTACAATTCGCATAAATATCTACCATCCCCACAACTTCCACGCTATCTATACAACAAGAAACGTACGAACTGGTAAATTGGATTCATTCCTCGTCCCGATATTTATAAAATAATCCATAAAAATTGAATGAAAAAAAATTGAATATCTACCGTCTATATAATGATAATAACTGTTCAGCGATGGTATCGCTAACGGAGGGTGTCAAAACCAGATTCTGCAGGTTTTGTTTTCGATGAAATCTTGTTTCAATGCGCCGAGATAGAAATAGCATAATCAGAAGTACTCGACCGCATCATCTGTTGATCTATATATATATACATACATAGGATATATATGTATACATATACATACATAGGATATATATGTACACATATAGTGCTGCGTAATTGTCCTTGATAACGGTACTCGATGCTCGTGTAACGGGCTAACCTGATATATTATTGCTTTGTTCTTGGCCACGGGCAGGTCGACGCTATCGATAAATCGTTTAGAGTCACGCCGCCACCAATTATAAGCGCTACACGCCCCTGTTCAGCTTCGTTTTCGCGCCGATATCGCGATGGAATCCCGCTGTTTCGAGAGAACGCCTGAAAGGACGGCCATTCACCGCGAAACTGGTCAACGAGACACTCGAAAATGCCGCGAAGATAACCGATAACGGATCGTTAGAAATCGTACATCGCGTGGGCAGCGTTCGCAGGTATTTTTCGCCGAGAAATAACATCAAAATTTAGAACGGACTCGGAAATAACGGATCTGCTATATAGCGTGTTCATTTGGAAACTTTCGATCTAAATATGTGTCCCGAAAGCATCACGTGTCCGGGAGAAATGTTAAATACAAAAAGTCACCCGATTCCAGGAGAGAAATGTAACTGTTATTTCATTTATGCCTTTTTTGTCGATCGCTTCGAAGGTTATTTAGAGGATAACATTGTTTCTTTAAATGGAAACCTATATTTCTAGTGACAGATTTTTATTCTACGCGAAAAAAGAGTGAACTTTTGTATGAAACAATTTTTAATCACATTTTATCTTGCAGTAGAATAAACAATTTTTTCCTCGCGTATAAAAATGTCATAACGTTCAGATTATTCCTTCTTGCACTCTCGCATAATTATGGTACCCTCAAAATTGACAATTCTTCATCGACAAAGTCGGCATCAACGCGATTTTTCGCCAAATTTTATTTAAACCATTTCAGTCATTTAAACACATTTCCCTTGAATGTTGTTCGTGATTTTTCGTCGATCAGAGAATATTCCCCGAGTGCGAAGGGCTTGTTTCGCCGAATCGATTACGTATGATTGATTAGCGCGCTCTTCTAAAAAAAGAGGCCGTAAACGCTCGCGTCGCACCAACAATCTTGCTGATTAACAACAGTTTGGCCACCGCGCCGGTGCAAGAAACAATTCCGCGAAATGATTTCACGGTGAAGGAAGAGAAAGGAGGTGCCTCCTCGGAAATTGTACGAAATGATCCAGCGAGGGCTTGAATTTTGACTTCTGGGAACGCCGTTTCCGTAATGATACGGTAGGCTTTATGAACCACAAAAGAAGCCGTTTAATCTGTGAAAAAGGAATTCGGCATCCTTGGTTCAGCGTCCCGTTCACTTGAACTTGCTGGGCCGCCTAAAAACCTTTATGAAACTGATGTCGTGCGCGGTCAAAATGTTCCAACGCATCAGCGATTAATTGCGGACCTCGAATGCGTTAAAGCGTATTCACCGTCTACAAGGAGTAATTCCAGTAACAAGCTGTCAGTGCCGCGAATTAAAATAATTATAAGGCGAGATACCGGTTAAACAGTTTAACGAGCTTTTATCGAAATGAAATCGACCTAATCGAGCGTACAAGACAAATTCGTGCGTTTCGTATCGCGCGGCATCGCGTTTTCAGAATCTTTTCGACGTTTATAAATAACTTTTGCAGTTCTTGCCGTTTCCACTGGCTGAATTAATGAATGGTGCTTGACAGATTCTGACGTTTTTATACAAATGATTGCTGCGGCGCAAACATATTTTGATTTGTAAACTTACAAGTCTCGCTGCACGTCTCTTGATAAATTTAAACTCTCCGGTAACTTGGATCATCATTCGGCGATTGAATTGGTAGCATAAATTTTGAACAAACCAGTTAATATTTATGAAATGAATATCCGGAAAATTGGTCTGGGAAGAATTTACAAAATGTACATTTTATCTAAACGGGTTTTTCATTAAATCGACGGTGAAGAATAATCTTGATCGTGACTGAATAATGAAAAAGATAACGAATATAGTTTTTATTGTAAGGAAACGTGACAATTATTTGTGAGAATACAGATCAAATTAACTATAATCGCAGATAGATCGAACAAAACTTTCTGGGATGCGTAAGAATCATTTTAATTGTTCGTGCAACTTGTTCATTTAACATTTCACTCTTATATTCTCAGTATTATACAAAAGGATAGCCCTCGGCAATCTAGCAGTAATCAAGATAAGATAAATAAGTCAAAGACATTCAATGTTTTTCGATGATACATTCGTATAAGAATAGTAATAATTAGATCGATAAGATAAACGTTGTCAGCATTGATTGCAAAATGTAAAAGCTACATAGACATTTGTTCGTTTCGTCGATCATTTTAATCAGTTGAAAATAGTACAATAGTATTTGTAAATTCTATAAACGTTTATATCGTTGTTCAAATATTTATAAATGACGGTGGTGTAAGTTATTAAATGGCTGAATTTTTACGCAATGTAAAAATTAAATACTTATATCCCAGACTTTCGTTGTGAATCGAAGAACGAAGCTCTCGCACTCTTCGTTTCGCTGCAACAAACTCGCTCCAACGAAGAAACGGACGAATGGGTGAACCGGAAATATGCTCCGATGGATCCTGCGACCGTCTCACGGATTTTGCATGTAACGAAGAACAGCGAACCCGAGTCCGATCGCACAACCTCCATCGGTAATGTTGAAGTTATATCAAAATGTCCACTAAAAACTTTCCACCCTCGGCCAGCAAACCATTTTCACGACTATAAAATTGTCGCAACTAATGACGATTCTCGGCTTCGTTGATCAATTTTTCAAAGCATATTTTTGCAGATAATTTTTCTAGATTTATTAGTGTTTCTATTATTCCTAGTGCACAACGAGTGAAACGGCATGTTAATCCCAGTCCGAGGGTTAATAAAAAATTGGCACACACATCGTTGAAACCAAAACGAAAGTACTTCAAAAAGGAATATAATTCGACCACGAGATCTACACACTCGGGAATGCACCGACTCGATAGAAAGTGTCGCAAAAAGGTGAGTGCACCCAGAAGCGCTAACGAGCACAAATAGTAGTCAATCGATGAAAGTAATTGGTAATGGAATAAATGATTGATCTCTGAAACAATTAGACCGCAAACTTATTGACTATCTATCATCCTTAATGCACCGATTCGACTCTGATAATCACAATAAACAACTTGTGCCGGAGTTAATAAAGCTTTCATGTCTCTTATAAAACTATAATTAGTCGCAGGCCGATTGTAAGAAAATTCTTAACTCTCTGCGATCCGAATTGTTTGCACGGATATATATCGAATATAATAAGGACGAATTCACATTGTTTGTTGAAAAATTGAATTTACTCTGATATGCAGAACAGGAATCGAAAATTGCGAAGCAATTCGAACTTCGTGATCATCCGAGAGAAGCAACGGAACAACATATTTTGGCCACAAATTAGATTACACTTAAAAAAGAAATATAACAAGTCGAAGCAAAGAAGAAAACTTGCAACGAAGCCAGAGCGTAACGTGAAAAACAATAGAAGATTTCGCATCGATTTAAGAAAGCCTGCAACGAGTGATCGCGCGGAAATATCGAAACAAATTCACCGTCGTCGAATCGATTATCCAATTTCTATCGCGTACCAAAAGAAAAATCGACAGTTTATTGCAAGGTACACTTTCAGCGCGTCGTCTCGTAAAATAAATAAGAAATTCAGTAATATCTCACAGTTTCACTTTAATCGTTCACACCTGCAGCATCGGCATTCTAGTCACTCACCTCCATAGCCAGTTAATCGCGGTGCTCACTAAAGTTTTATTGGAGGACGTGTCCCTTTCTTGCCGCGAGTTGAGTAGAAAATTCATGTACGGCGTAGATATATAGGCCAGCGGTTTTGCCGATGTTTATTTCTATTGAAAGTCCGTAAAGAACGTCTAACGAAAGTTTTATTGCGAACGGTACATCTCCTACCATTTCTGTTGCTCATGCGAGAGAATTCGTTTTATTTATGCAGAAATGTACATGCCCGTGAACATTTTGCCGCGAGATGTTTGTTCACGATAATGATTGAAATAATTTGTTACACGAGGCACGCCGATATGTCCTACGGGCGCCGACCGGCGGATTCCGGTACCTAACTTATGAAAGAAAGTATATAAATGATTCCTGGAAGATTAACGTCCACTTAATCCGCTCGAATGTAGGTAACTACATGTGTGCACATATTGACGAGGTAGTCATAATTTTAGACGGTTAGTCACGATAACTTGTACGATGATATTGGACGTGTGGTGCCTGATCGTTGCTCCGGGTGATAAATAAATAAAAAATTGCTATGCTTATTGTTTCATTTCAATTTGTGCTTTACGTAAAATTACCTTGTTTTTTGGGTTCGTTATTTGGAAACAATGGCCACGTAATTATCAGTCTGTATCCACAAATTAATTATTGTATCGATATACTTGATGTTGATACTTTTTGTCAAGATCTACGAAATGTGGAATTATGCGAATATTAATGACTACATTGAATATTCAATTTTAATTTATTCAGACTTTCGGTCAACTTCTACGAAATGTGGTATTACACAAATATTAATAACTATGTTAAATATTCAATTTTTGTTCATTCAAACGATTATTCAACTATTTTCTTTCACTTCGTCTTATATAGTACGGTTACCTATTAATTCCTAAATTCATAATTTATTAAACTGATAACTTATGAAATTAATAATTTGTTTATTATTAATCTTAAAAATCAATTTTTTAAATTCTCATTAAAGATCGATCGTAATTTAAATGTTTCTTAATAATCTACTCTGATTAAAATTTCTATCGAACATCTATCACGACATAAATTTCTATTAGAAATTCATAATTGACATAATTTTAATTATTAATAAATAATAATATTTGGAATGTAATTTTTGTTCATTCAAACGATTATTCAACTATTTTCTTTCACTTCGTCACATATTCGTACGGTTACCTATTAATTCCTAAATTCATAATTTATTAAACTGATAACTTATGAAATTAATAATTTGTTTATTATTAATCTTAAAAATCAATTTTTTAAATTCTCATTAAAGATCGATCGTAATTTAAATGTTTCTTAATAATCTACTCTGATTAAAATTTCTATCGAACATCTCTCACGACATAAATTTCTATTAGAAATTCATAATTGACATAATTTTAACTATTAATAAATAATAATATTTGGAATGTAATTTTCCAAATACCGACGCACGTCACGTAAGATGCTTGGAAAAAGCAATTCCCTCGAACACAAAATTTTCTTGATCATCAGATTGAACGAAGCTGATAATCTCGCTGAAACGTTTCATCGAGCGACGAGTAAAATAAGAAAATCGTTAAAGGATTTTCTCCGTGCGACAATGGCAAAAATGAAAATTGTTTCTTTATCACGACAGGGATCGATGGCAAGAGCAAAATGATAAATTAACGGGGACGTCGGAGAATCAAATTTCCACAGTGGATCGTTCCTTTCTCTAGGAAGATCGTCCCGGTGGACCCAGCCTAGAAAGTTCGCGGAAACACGACTTTTACGAGATCGTTATCGCCTAATAGCAATAATTTCGTCAATACCGATATAACCGCGATGATCGGGAGCAATCTGGTCGAGTTTCCAGCCAATCTTCGTGCGATACTGCGGCGGCCGATCGACTAATTTCAGTTGGCCGATTCCCGATCGTTCCGTGGAACGACGGACGTTTCGTTAATAAACGTAAACTTGATTTCCATGTTCGGCTACTTTGCTGAAACAACGAATATAATTGGTCACGAGCTACGATGCATCGATGGTATCGTGTCCCGCGGGTAGCCTGGCCCGCAAAACGCGCTACGTCATCGATCATTTTCTCCTGCTAAGCAGGCTTTTGAGCCACATTGTTCGTCCGTGATCCGGACGGCATTCGGCTGGCACAGGTGAAGCGTGGTCCAGAAAGGCTGGTAGGCATCGAGTTGCTAATATGAAGTCCGATTTAATTAAAATAGCAGCACAGATAAGGCTCAATCCGCGAGCCGTTCATTTATCAATCTCGTTCGAGCCGGGGTACCGATACACACGGGACCAATTATACTTTCAAAAGAGAAGCTTGTTCAATATTCCGTAATGATAAAATTGTAATTAGATTTTCATACGAAACGGAATTCAGCGAAACAGGTGCGAGTCCTTTTTTTCTTCTATTCTCGTGGCCGATGTTGCGCCAGATTCGCGGCCATTTTGCTTCGCGCCGGAGCGCCGCCGCGCCGTTTCGATCGTTTGTTGCTCTTACAATTCGATGGATTAATAAGCTTCTTTTGGTATCGTATTTCTTACCTAGCCACGTAATTGTTCAAATCGAAAAGTTTTTTTCTATCTAGCAATTAATATTGATAAGCGACAAGAACGGTCGCCTGCGCAACCATGTTCGGGATGTTCGTCCGAGCGGCTTCTCATTTCAATTAAGAGCGCGCGGAGATATGCGATTTCAGTAATTGATCGGCACAGATATTTTTGTTCTACTTTCTGAAGTTCGAGCCGATGAAAATCGGAATATTTTTTCGAGATTCGTGCCGCGTATCGAAAGTAAGTGCGAAACACTGAGTAGGCGGTCTGCTATCTAAGCACGGGGCGAAAGCGGCACATTCTACAGCAGTTTTTTCAGGATTAGAAATCCGAATAAGACTATTCATCATGGTACATTGATCATTAGCGACGCAGCGCTGTCGTGTCGGATGAGAGTCTCCAGCGATTTACGTTGCTTCTGAACACTTCTAGTTTATTATTCATGTTTTCGCTTTATCAGCGACGTTTCTTCCTGTCTCGCAACGTTCACTTCCAGTCAAACGTATTCATTATTCCAACGAATTGCTATTAGCATACCGTTTCATTGATTCGTTTAATTTTGTACTTCAAAAATGCTCGACTAAACTAGATACTTTGATTCCATGTTTCAAAACACTTCAGTTAAGTTTCCAAACAGTATAAATGTTTCTTTACGTTCGTTTTTCAAAAGATTACAATTTTCACTAAAATTGTGGTCGTTCAGGATAAAAATTATAATGAAAATTAAAGTTGCAAATAAACAGTTGATGATTAAATATTAACACGAAACGTATCAACGCCTGTCGAATGACTTGGTTTCCTTTTCTCCATTTTAAGATTATTGATATTGCATAGACATTTTTATGCTATAAGAAAAATTGCAACATGTCTAAATAAATGCTATCTTATCATTTTTATGAGATGACACCAACCAGTCGCTTTTAATCCAAACATTGCAGTGTTTCGATTTTCTCAATTAAACCGTTCTTCGAATTTTCGTGTTCGGTATTCACTTTCGCATGTATCACTGCAAATGTCTGCAGATAATTAAAATGAAAAACCTGCTTCGAACTTTGCTACACGGTATTAATTAGAACCGGTAGCTTTCCATGTTAGTTCTTCTCAACGTTTGAAGAAGTTAAAGAACTGAATATTTACTGGCGTAGATCCCGTGCATCGTAATTGGACGAAAGAGATGCTTTCAATTAGAGAAATAATTTTAATACGCCGAACTTTAAAAACTGGAATTAAAAATTTCGACATGTAACAACCGAGATAACGATGAAAATAAATGCAAGTAGTTGCAGGTAGACTGCGGCTCGTTATGCAAAACAAAAATTATCTACATTACTCGCGTGAAGTTGAGATTGAATAAAAAAATCTTCTCTCAACAATTTTAATGAGATGAAAATAACGTAACAGTATTCTTTAATTCTTTAAGTGTCTTCACCGTTTAATTTTCTGACTATTGCTATTTTTGATCAAACTCCGTCTAATTCCACGAGCATCATACTTTACAAAACTGATACAATTGCAAAAAATTAAAAAAAAGTTTAATTATAATAATTAATTATAATTATATTAATTATAATAAAAAAATTATCGACGCGCAACGTAGAATAAATCATATTTATAATAAAGTGATGCTACAACAATAACAGTAACAATAATAATAATAGTAACAATAATAGTAATAATAATAATAATAATAATAATAATAATAAATCTAATTCAAACTAAGGTAGTAGAGTGGGATGTAACAAAATTTACAACAATTTAAAAAGAGGAGATATAATTACTCGAGCCTCGCATCTCGTTTTTATGGTCGCCGATGTCAACAACTACAAAAACGAGCTCGAATAATCTCTCTTCCAAAATTGTCAATTTTTGTTTACAAGCTAAGGGACAATTGGAGGGAAACCGATTTTCAAATTTTGCGAATTTACCGAAATAAACCGGTTTCCGAGAAGCTGCGAACTCTGGTCGCCAGTTTGCCCTTATTCCGACTCGGGTGAAATCCAAACGGCGCGCCGGTCAAGCCACGCGGAGATCTATGATCCCTAAATGGCGTTTGATCCGGTCCGCGGCTTGTACAGCAGTTTACCGCGGTGTCTAATTGCGATGAAAGCGATGATGAAGTGGACACTCGGGGGCCCCGGGTGAATTACGAGCAACGGGTCAAAGCGAAACCGAGCGGAGCACAGCCCGAGAGGCGAAACGGCCGAACCGCCAAACACGCTTCGGGTCGCCGCTATTATGGGAGGATCGTGGATCGGATAGATCATGGAACGGTATGAATCCGCTGCGCCTCGAGCAAAGGACTAGAAGACGAATTGATCGCGGGACGACTACATAGGAATAACCAGGTGACGGGACAGATGAATTGCCTGGCAAATAAATCGCAGGGAGGCGGAGGGGGCTACGGATCAATAGATCACGGGACAGTTGAATTGCGGGACGATTGAATCACGAATCGGGTGGCTGTAAATCGATTGATTAGGAGACGAGCTGCTTGCGGTACAATTAGGGGGATTTCCTCCAGTGTTGGAATTTCTTTTAAGTCAACCAGCGAATTTCTCTTTGTGATTGATGATGAACAATTTTCGGAGCCGGAATCTGTGATCAGAATATTTTGATATTTAGCCGATCCAATTGTTACCAATATTCGTATTCATATTCTCTACGCTTTCTCTGAATATGTTACTTGTTAAATTAATTTCTTTTTTTTGCTTATTGATATTTTCATGTGCTAAGATCGAACTCCACTCGCAGTAGCGGCGTGAATCATAATTCCTTCATTATGAGAAACAAGGAGTGTTGTTGTTTACCGACACGTGTATTTTTTAGCGACCAGATTTATTATTAAGTTAATTTATAGTAACTTTGTAATATGTTTTATTTGCCTTTTTAACACTTTGGTACGTATAAATTACATTTTAAGAAGTCAACACTTGCGAAGATTACGCCATTATTCATATTGTTATAAAATCACTCTCTGTTAAACATGTTTGACACGCATAATAAATACGATCCATTCGTCCGATCCAATTCAACGATCATCTCATATTTGTTGAAATTATACTTCCCGAAGAATAATACCAAATAAAATCACAGAATCTTGATAAGACCTCAAATTCAACGAAAAGCTGCTGTCGAAGCGGCGGATCACGGCAAAGCCGCGCGTACATACCTGGAAACGGCAATTTGTCCGTGTTTACGGAAACTTTTGCCGAGTGTAGCCACGAGTATAGCGAGTCGTTCATGACCGTGCTAATTCGCACGTATGAATGAAGTCTCCGCCGCGTGTTACGGCCGAAACGTTCCCATCCGGCCCCGGCGCGGCGCGGCGCGGCGCGGCGTCGGCAAAGATTATCGGCCTCGGGGGGAAAACTAATTACTCGCCGATAATCGCACGAAATACTTTCCCCGGCGGTTTCCGGTTATCAATCGATCGGTTCTGCATGGGATACTCGGACGGATTCCGGTGCCGAGCGGTATCTAACAACGCTGAAAACGGGGCGCTCAGAGAGCATAACCGATGGAAATTACGCGTTCGCGGCGGCCCGGTAAAAAGCATCGGTTTGCTACAGTGTTTCACCGGCCGTAATGAAGACGATTTCCTACCATCGCGCTAATGCCCCGACCGGCAGTGGTTATGGGAGCATTCGGCTTCGTTAAAAGCAATAATTATCTCTTAATGAAAGAAGAAACGCACGAACGCGAGGAGCCGGGCCGGAAAAGCGGAGACCGACTTCACTCGGTTTCTTTCTGTCTCGTAAAGTCAACACACAGTATATACTACTGCAACGTACCTGTCTATAATTATTCGGTAACCTATATCATTAGCTGGCAAAGTGTACCAGGCGGTGATCGAAAGACTCGTACGACCTTTAATATCTTCTTGCTACCCGGTTGTTCGAATTAGCCTCTTTCTACGAATCATAGGTTCTGCGTTTTTATAATGCGAGACGCGCCAAATTCGGCTGGATGTTGTTCAATTAAGTTCGCGATTTGTATTTATATTCGGATATTTATGTAATTTATTAACGCAGGGGTTACTTTCACACACACATTGAACATTTTCGTATTAAACTTTTTGTAATTATACATGTAATAATTATTACATAAATAATTACAATTATTTGGTGTTTTATGATTTTTAGATGTAATTACGAAATGTAATAATTACAATTATTTGGTGTTTTACGATTTTTAAATATAATAACGAAATGTAATAATTACAATTATTTGATGTTTTATGATTTTTAGATATAATAACGAAATGTAATAATTACAATTATTTGGTGTTTTACGATTTTTAAATATAATAACGAAGTGTAATAATTACAATTATTTGGCGTTTTATGATTTTTATATATAATAATGAAGTGTAATAATTACAATTATTTGGCGTTTTATGATTTTTATATATAATAATGAGATGTAATAATTACAATTATTTGATGTTTTATCATTTTTAAATATAATAATAAAATGTAATAATGAAAGGGTAAATATAGCATGAAGAGAGGAAAATATGACCTGCGAGAGAATGATTTTTGTAGTGTAAAATTTTGGTTTCCAAGCTGAGGGTCGATTAGAGAGAATTGACCGTATTTAATAATAACTATACCGTATATATATTTGGTACTCTATTTATCATTATAATAATATTAGTTTATATCTAATTTAATATTATATCGATGTATACATATATATGATTTACTGTAGCATCTTCTGTCTAAGAACAGATCATAGGAAATGGAGTCGGAGCGTTTTCGGAGTCCATTTTGAAAGTCCATTTAAGGGGTTAAGAGGCAGATAAAATGCGAAGACACGAAGAAAAGGTAAAAGCAGGCATCGTGAATAGGTTCTGCCCCGGGTGTCCGGTAGATCCCGAGGCAGCAAAGTGTGACCGTCGTGGCCGCTATCGATTCCGCCTCGCGTTCCTTCCGATTGTTCGGGCCAGTTCATGCCTGGTATCGGGACAGGGCCCGCGTACAATGGGACACCGTTGTGTCGTCGTTACCGGGCCAGTTACTCTTCCATTACCGTCTCTGTTATTGTTGTTATTACTACTATTATTCGCATTGTGAACGGTTCCTATTAACGATCGAAATCGGCGCACCGCGTTGAGTCACGCTGGCCGCCATTGGCGTCGCGATTTTTCTGGACCTCCGACATTTTCCCGCCCTTGCGTTACAGGAAATCGTCCATTATCCGTGGCATCCAGTATTTACGCCGTTCACACGTGCACCAATTCGCAGATTCGTACGTCGACTTAGAAAAACAAATACAATCGGGGAGAAAATTGTTTCCGGCGCGAGATGCTCTATTAGATAAAAATGAACTTACGCGTTAACACCAACGATAACAGCGATAATAACATTGGTATATAAATAACTTTCGTTGATCAACAATTTTCGCATGTTATAAAAATTATAAGTTTATTACGCCGATGTCCGATTTATAATTCTCAAAATAGATAATTATGCAACACGGAGACCAAGAGCAATAAATTAATATGTGCATTATGGTCGTCTACGGAAGAGTTAAGAAATCATGTTATAGTCCTCGTTACTACGGGATTGCATCATTAAAAATCAAAAAAATGCTATAAACATATACACATCCGTAGTTTGCTAATTTTGTTTAATATTGCGTACGAAATTTGCATATCGTTCGTTACACATTTGAGTTCGTACTGTCAATCATATTCGTATCTTTTGCAACCGGAAATTGCAACCTCGTAGTTCTTATCGGCTCCTGTGTACCCGGTATCGGTCGATAATCTCCTTCTCGACTTAATAATTTTCTATTATCGATTTCGGTGAGATTGTTATGAACTCGACCTTCGGTCTGTTTTTATTGGATCGTCGGTTCTTCGTTCCGCCGATTCGATTTGTCTAATCGGCGGATTTAAGAGAAGGTTATCGGCGGCGGCTAATTTCCCGATTCTTGCGGCCGAAGCGTATCCGTGCCGTGAAATCGAACGAAAGGCTAATCACAATCCTGTAATCGTGGTAACGATCTAGAGCAAGTGCTGTGTAAACGCATCGCCGGGAAGAAGTTCCGGAAAATGTCATTTATCGACTGCCGACTCCTGGAGAATTGTTATGAGAATGATTTAATCTTTCAACCGTCGGATCTTTTTAATCGTCGAGATAATTAACGAATTTTCCGTTTGATCGAATTATTTCTTGAGACTCCAAAATGACGGAATTCTATTAATATGTCCATTTTGTGACCACGGTACTACGATTGTCCTTATGATTAATGAAAGTATTTACATTTTCCATTTTCGGTGCTCATTTAAAAAGAAAAATAATTATAGCGATATCGTCGATATCATCGAATACATTTATATCGCCAAAATGATACGACTACAATAGAACATTAATTTTTGCCTGTCGCGGATTTCTAAAAGTACGCGAGAATTAGATAAGATAGGACAAAGATTGATAAGAAGATAAAGCCCTGTTTATCGCGCGGTGTACGGATCAGAACTGCGTAACGAAGACGAGGCGAAATAATGAAACACGATGCTCTCGGGATGGAGGCATCGGTTGCGAAAGATCGCGGATCGACGCCAATGGATGATCGGGTCGCTACCATCGGGGATATCGCGTGCTGTGCTTATGGAAACGAACGGATTAGAGGAGATCTACTCATTCCTGCGGACGACGCGCGACGGTCCGATTCTCAGGCGTGGCTGAGCAAACACAAAAGGGGCATCGTGACGCGGAATAAACGGCCACAGAGCAAACCTCCTTCCGGTTCAACGGAGAAACATAAGAAGCGCTCCCGCGACTTCTGATAGAACACGAACGATTTAGGTTTATGCACCGCTGATCGCTTAAACATTAGTTTCTATCGGCGCGGCGGAACGAAGTCATCGTCGGCCGTGGCGTCATCCGGCCGATCCGCTTGATCTTTCTTCGATCGTCGACAGAGAGATCGCGCCGTGGAAACAGTTTCATCATTTGTGGACGGACAATGAACCCGATTCTTTTTTCAATGTAAACGACGCCCGAAGCTTCCTTGTTCTGCCAATCGATATGCTCAAGAGAAACGCAAGAACGACCGCGTCGTCGGTTTTTGCACCGATAGATTTCCCTTTTTATTTGCGCATTTAATCATCTAACGAGGATTGTTTCTTTTGTACATACACTGCCACATTCAAATGTCTTATCTACTGATTTGCTATTTTTCAGGATATTTTAAAATGTTTGCAACATCCATTTTATCTTTTAGACAAAGCTAGAATATTTTATGCACTTCATAGAATTCCAAATAAAATTCCATCTGTTTGAAAATAATACTTACTTAAAATCACTTGTTTAAAAGTGATTTTATTATTTTAGAGCTTTATTCTTTGGATGATTAGAAATGTCAGTTAGGACAATTTAACTAAAGAGGACAGTACAATAATCGTACACAATTACAGTCATTAATATTAATAGCAATTGATAATAATAAATGAAAATAACAATTGAGATGTTCAACGAAAACAATACTTGCACTATTATGGTTTTGAATCCTTATATTTCTTTTTTATATTATAGGATTAGGAAAATCCTTTAATTAATTAACATTTCATCGATAGACTAAACGACAAAAATAGTACGTATATATTAGTAATATTTAATATTCGTTTGAATCATGTTTCATTTATGATGTCTTGTATTTTATACTGTCGTTATTATTTTAGAACTTTCAAGTTTGTTCAGATAACGCACACGTGAAACACATTAACGATCATGTGTTAGATAATGATACTTAAATGAAAGTGATTTTTCAAAAGTTGTAAACAATACTCAGAATCGTGACAGCAGATCGAAGTAAACGGTTCTTTGAATAATAATTGAAAATGCTCGCAACACTTCAATTTTAATCGAATTCGATGAAGGAACGACCGAAGTTTAATAAAATAAACCGAAAGATGATCGATTCAGTAATAAAAGCAACGCGAAGGTACTTTCAATGGTTCGGCTGAATGAACGGTTACAAAATCGGCGGCAGAACTAATAAATTCAACAGGACTAAACAATTGATACCATCACCGAGAAATTGCCGACTGAAACAAGAATAAAACCGGAGTATCGAAAGGTTATCGAGGTGGAATCAGTGTGTTTCATTTGCTCGTTGGGTTCAACTTGGAAAGCTCCATTTACATTCCAATCGTAGTTCGAATCGCGTAGAAGATTTAATCTTATTATTTAAAAAATAATCGTTTTACCTCGCATGGTATTTAATACCGTGCGATTGTCTTACAAACTGATTCACGAGAGATCGTGTAATATTAAATATCGTCTGCCTAAGAAACCGATTTTTAATCGGAATTTATTGAATTTCACCCAAGAAAGTTTTTTATCAAGGTTTAACGAGATTTCTTTTTCAGTCGGCTCGTAACAGTGTCTTCAACAAATCAAACAGACGTCAGTATTCGGATCGAACTGAATTGAATTGGGTAACCTTCTTCTCGACATCCACCATCGTATCTAGGTAAAAATTTCCGCCATTAATCATTATACGAGGCACCTCGGCCCGAAGGAGGCCACCTAAATATTTCCTCGAGTTATAATAACTGGTCCGCAGATTTCATGCATTAATAACATAAACGAGTCGTAGAAACATAGAAAACAATGGAAACATCGTGACGATTTAAGAACGTCGATGCATTATTCTCAGCTTATTAAGATTGTTAAAGTGAAAAAGGTAAATTTCTGTCTTTTTAACGACACAAGATTTTACAGATAAAAAGCATTATCACCGTAAAAATATCTAAAAGACTTCATCACGGAATAGATAAAACGGGCACTCGTCTTTTTCGCGCAATCATCCTCGTTGCGAATACGTCCAGCGCCGTAGTTATTTGTAGGTCAGCCCGTCTCTTCTCGACGAAATTGGTCGCCATGAATTCCTCTCCCGATTAATTCATAGAGCGAAGTTTTTTTTCTAACTATGTCACTATGTGCCTGCTGTGTCACTGTCAACGGAGCGTCAGGCCGGGCTCGATACCGCATTCTCGATTAATCGCGCTTTCGTTTGCACACCGCTCTGTCCCCGGGGCACCGGCAATGCTGATTTATCGAGGCACAAGAGTGTCGCATTCACTCCGGAATTAAGCGTATCCTCGTGATCGCACCGTTATCGCGTGGCATCGCAACCGCGCCCATTCACCACAAAAATCGGCTGTTCACGTGGGGTGCATCGTGCACCTGTCGCGAGTCGTAAGACGGTTGCACCGATAAGACACGGTTAAATCCTAGCGGTATCATTTGCATCGTTGACTTTCAGTATGCAGGATGGGCCCGGAACTCGAACCTGAAACTATTCAGTGCAATTGATCTGTGAAACCAACGAACTGTTACCAAATTGATCTTTCAGCGCGTTCGATTCTCATCGAATTACAGTAATGTCTCTCTAATTGACGCTTAGATTCTCCACAAAAATGGACAATTTAGGGAGAGGAGATACGATTATTTCTCGATCCTTGCGTTTCATTTTTATAGTCACGAATTGTCAACAATTATAAAAACGAGCTGGAAGGCTCGAATAATCGTATCTCCTCTTCCCAAATTGACCATTTTGGTGTAGAATTTGAGCGTCAGTTAGGGAGACATTACTGAATTTCCAAAAAGACTCGAGCGCTCGTAACAAATTTTCTTCCGCGATTTTACTTTCGTGGTTTTACTTTCACCGACGTTGCTTCGTTCAGTACCTTAAAATAATTATTAAACGAAAGCATCGAGTCTATTTGTTTTCATAACGTCGCTATTGTTATCATTCCTTTACAAGATGTTCTTTCAATAGAAAGTGTTCCTTGCACAGTTGTATTTACAAGCAAAATTATTTCACTAGTACGATGCTTCCTTTAAATTGATTTTACCGAATTATATTTAGTTATAGGAATATAATAATTTGAACTTTCAATTAGAACTTTTATTTAATTAAAGAAGGTATAAAATATGCTCTCTCTTTAGGAGATGTTAATCGACACGATCCAGCTCGGTAAAAACAATAACGATTAGAAAAGGCAAAATACATTATACCTTCGCGATTAAATCATATCAGGTGATAAATAAAAAACTATTTGCTAGATTGATTTTTGTATTTAACCTATTTATTGAAATTCAACATGCAATACTAAGATATTTTATAAAGACAATTGTCAAAGAAAAAAGAAAAAAATTAATAAGAGCGTTTAATTTGGATCATTTGCAACGTCGTTTTATTGTACGATGTCGAATAAGTACTTTCGATTGATCAAAAATGTTCAAATCATTTTACACCAAACCGATCTCGCGAGTCGTTCATGATTCCAGTATACTCGAACGATTCCTTCGGTGCTAACATTTAAAACGCCGTAACAGAGAAGCGCTTTCATGGCTCCCCATCAATTTCATGCGCGGATGGTGTCGAACCCGAAATAAAAAGCTCGACGCTCGAAAGGATCGACAGATTGAATATTATTATGGTTCTTAACGATGATGCTGTATGTTACTTCGGAGTGAATTCCTCGCGCTATAAAACACGCATACCCGTGGACTATAATTTTCAATTATAGCGTAGACGTTGATGGCTGAGCGGTGGTTGCGCGGCGCATTATTTCAGCGCACTTGTTCAAACTTGAACGCGGAACATCTCGAAGTCCATTCAAGCAGAGAGGCTGAAGTTCGGCCGAGATTAGCGTATCGACGTAACAAATGAATACAAAGAAGATAGCAGGAACATTCGTCGGTGCTCCAACGCTAAAAAAAAAAGGAAGAAGTTTAAGTGGAACAGTCGGGGTTGGGCGAAGTAGCGAATGAAGATAACTGGACTATTGTTCTGCCTTGAGCGATTTATCAAACTTTATTACCCTCATTTGTAAGAAGGCGATCAGGTGAACAGCACTTTCGAAATGATTCCGCGGAGAAGAGCTTAATGTTGCCACCAAGAATTTCGAACGGGTACGTTATTGCATCTAATAATTAGATACGTGTAGTCTACGAATGCGAGCCTGCTCGAAGATTCGTGTGTCTATAAATGAATTTACGGCAGCATAAATTCCACGTAGACTCATTTTTGCTATTAAGTGTTCCATACGACTAATAGCGACACACAATGTATTTTTAATCGTTCCACTTAAAAGCTAATAATTATGGTTAACGTAATTCCATCGATTGCGTTGCTTCTTGCGCAAACCGTCAATGAAGATAATACCAGCCTCATCGCCGGGTATAATAATTGATTCATAATTATTTGTAATTGTAAGTTTCGTTTATTGCTCGTTCCACTTATTACGAAAATAAAGAAAAACCTGTTCTGGAAATCGTGCCTTCGACTGAATAATTGAGAAATGATAAGCGAACATATACATTTCAGATTCTTAGCAGAAACTGTAGTAAACATTGTAAACATTGATTACGGATGCAAATTTTTATGGCTGAGTTATTGAAACTAATTTTTCATGATGGCTTAATAATTCTCTTAATAATGAAGAAATAACAATCGGAGATTTTTCAATCAACTTTCCTACAATAATAGCAATTTCATTCGTAACTCTTTCAATTTATAAGTTTGCCAAATTTAAACAGAATTGAGTTTTTGGTTTTACGATTATAGCTGTAAAATTTTTAGAGAAAAAATGTATTAAATTGAACAACTTATGCTAAGAAATTCCTTTCTCATAGTTCGATCTAGAAACAAAACGATAGGTCATATATTTTTTGTTTAGTTGACAAAAGTTCCGAGAATAGTTATCGTTCCCCTAAATTTTTTGTCGACTGCAGATCAAACGATAACTATTTTTGCGTAATGCAAAATATAGCATAAATGTTTCTTGCCTAACCAGCAGTTCGCCTATATTTTTCTTAAAATATGCGTATAATCCGCAATTTAATTATCAATTTAGTCAAGTCCCTGAAAGACTGACAGTTCATCTGGATTTTTACAGCGAACGGGCTCGATTTAGCCGCTGACAGGACGTGAACAGCCGCGCGTTCCCTTCTCGAATAGCTTCCATTGACTCTGTCTTATTTATGAGCGCGCGTCGGGTATTGCCCGTTGTGACACAAGGATGAAATATTATATATCGTCGACCGGACCCCGTGGGCGGCTCAACGAGAATTCATACGAGGTTACGGTCTTTTGACGTGTCCCATTTCGTCCTGACAGAAGGACGTTTAAGTGTCGCGACTAGGCGATCGTTGCGGCACAGCCTTTTATCCCCGATTTTATATCAAACTCCCAATAAAATCTACTGGAAAAAATGCCTTTCGTCGCGTCCACGGTGTAATAAATGGTATCTGAGTGTTCGAACGATTGAACACGCTATTGTAAGCGGGAAAAGTAATAGCGTACCGATGGCGTTCGCGCTCCACCAAGCGTTGAACTCACTCGCCATAGTGTTCTCTCCAGACATCGAAGTCACCAGAACGGCATGTGCGTTAACGAGAATTTTATCGGTTTTATTACGTGTACTCTAGAGAGCGTCAATAACTGAGAAATTTTAAACACCGCACACTGTTTATCTCCCTGCAAATAATAATAATATTTCTTCTTCTTTTTATATTCAGTTTCGTTTGTTTATTCGCAACAGATGGCTGAAATACGTAAGAGACTCACATTAAATTCTCCCTAATTTTCCTTCAGCTTGCAAGCAAAAATGGACAATTTGAAAAGAGGAGATTTTTATTTTTATAATTGTTGACAATCGGCGACTATGAAAACGAGCCGCGAGGTTCCAATAATCGTATATCCACTTTCCAAATTATCCGCGGTCTAATTACCAGTAAGTGACTAGATATATTCATACGTAACTTCGAATTTCCTCTAAAAACTATGAGCGTATGTTGTAAATAAATTGGTTAATTATTATCGACGAATGTATTTATTGAATGATTTCGTGAATAAATAACTTTACAATTTTAGCGGCATAACAAATGAATGTGAATTTCTGACATATAAGACGTTCATATATGTAATTAATAACATATAATAATGTTATGAATTGTTGTATTACAGTATGTTAGATATAACGTATAGATCACTATTTAAACAAATAAGAACGACACAATTTTATAGCGCATACAAATACGTAGTAATACGATCTTCTTTAATTAAATTGTTCACTGCTTTCATAACGAAACCTCGAAGTAAGTTGGTATAATTAGACGTTTGTTCTAAATAGTGATGCGTAATACCTACGGAAGCAATTATCCACTAATGAATGTGTACAAGATAGTGCAATAACTCACTAGAACTGTGTTTTGCACGGTTTACAATTTTCTATATGATTGTATCTGTTTATTGTCTTCTCTCAAATAAGTGTAATTGATTTTTAATTTTTATTCAAAATACTTGTCGCCTTCGAAACAATCCACGTCTAACAAAGTAGCTTCTAAATTGTTACTTTTAATTGTTAAGTAACGACTTCTTCGATCGGCGCGATTTTACATATATTCATACGGTATCTTTGAATCATCGTTCGCTTTCTGTCATTTCTGTGACGTGACATTTATAATCGCCAAAGCTACAGACTTTTGTCGCTCCAGATGACCTATGCGTTCACGAAAGGTCTATTTCGCAAGGGAGCGTAACAAATACACAAGCAAACTAAGCAGCTTAGAATCAGTCTCACTGCGGTTCAGTTAGTGCTGGACTGTGCTTGATTTCCATCTTCCTTCCCCTCCACGGCCGCGTTACAATCCGATATTCCTCCCGCGAATACGAGACGGCCGAAAACTTTCAAATCGATCGAACAATGAGTCATTTGTTCTAGCTAATCGCCGCGATGCCGATTTGTTAAGTTAACGAGCCGGCCGGACCCTGAAAATCCTCGTTGGCGTTGAATTAAAGACCCGTCGATCCGATATAATGGCGATAGGCGCGGCCGATTTAATACGGAACGCGCGCGAATATCGAGAGGGCACCCGCGTGCGCGTTCGAACGCGCTCGAGCGCGCGATCGGCCGCCGATCTACAGGAAAGAAGGAACCTTTCCGCCGTAATTTCCGTGACCCCGGCGCACCGTCGTGAGGTCAGATCGATAAATCACTGTCAGGTTACAGCGATTCGTCCATTGATAACGGGACGATGCGAACAAGAAAGTCTGTCCGTTGAATGGCGACCGGACGTTTTCGTGGCCCTCGATCTCTACCGACCGGCGGATTCCGTGGATGCTCTTCCGGGCTATTCGGCTGAAAACGTCGACGGGGTCCTAAAGTGAATTTCGGCAGAGTTTCGTGAACAATGTGTCCGCTGTTCGACGTCGACCAGCGGTTCACTTGCCGATCGTTCGGATTTGAATCGATCGGAATCGGTCCGAAGGATCGTTCGATATCCGAGAGAGATCTTTCGATAGGTCTTTAAGTTTTGACGCATCCTGAATAGCTGAATGGAACTCGTAATGATAGATATCTAGGAATGATCGATTTCTACTTGTGCACAGTGTTATACGGTGTTTAGTTTGTGTACGAACTGTTTTAGAAAATAGTTTTGAAGTTTTGAAGAAGAAGGCGCGAAAGTTATTCGTGAGGATTATTATAAACAATAAATTTTAATAATTAGAAACGCAATTTTCGATTGGTGTGTAATTATAGCAGCGATACTGTGTATCGACAAGTTTACAAAGTCTTCGGGTTATCTAATTAAGTGTGTTTTAAAATTGTAAGTTTATTAAATAAAAACAATAAAAATATATAAACGGTAAAGAAACACAGAAAGAGGGTCCAGTAAAGTGATTTTATACTCGTTAAATAATCTAGTGCCGCCTGGAAAAATGCAGAAAGTCTATCTAAAAGAAAGTTTTTCCGTATTAAAAAAGATCAATCGTAGCAACGTTTTATTAGAAATTGAATTGTTGGAATAAATTCCAGGACTTACGATTATGTTTGTAACTTAAACAGTGGTTTATTAAAGTTATTCAACACCTCGGAACCTAATAGATTTTAAAAACTTCATTTCTTTCACTCAGCTTTAATTTTTCAACGCATAACAAACGGTAATTTCTAATTAACGATATTAGCTCAGAGTACCCTTTATTTTCAAAATATATTGATGAATATTTTCAAGATATTTTGATATATTTTTTTATACATCTTTGGCAGTCTCTTCATCTGAAACGATGATGAACCAACTTCTTCGATCTGAACAGCGTTATCCTTCTTAATCATGTCACTGAAACTTTATTTGATCCTAGAAAGCGTTGTTTCAGATGGAACGCGGTGATAAAACGGTGTGTTAACGAGAGTGAAATGAAACGCGGAACGCGACGAGATAAGAAACGAAAGAGTATGATTAATGGAAGATGAAAAATGAAAACACAACGGGCTTGTAATTTATTAAGGAAAAACAAAATAAGCGTTCGTTCAAACGCGATGATTTTCGACAGAACTTTCACGATACTTCCAAAACATTTTTACGTTCAACGACGCCGTTCGAACAAATATCGATAATTAAAAGTCGCCGTCGCATATTCGGTATTATGAAAGAACAATCTCCATCTACGATGAGCGCAGAGGTCTAGAAGAATCTAAAACGCAAACTTCCACAATGAAATTATCCACTGATTACGGACGAAGTCAATTTTGCGTTGCCGACATAGACTTCCTTCTCATTATAATATTTGAACTACCACTAGGAATCGAAGAGTACCAATTTCCTCCTTGATAATTGAACGAAAAGAAGCGTAAAAATCGATTCAACGATCTCTCGAATGCTACGGCAACCGGAAAGAAATCGTGGTTGAAAGAAATAGAATGTAAACACAGCTGTGGTACGAAGAGAATACTGTAGTCAGATGGCTACAGGAAATGCAGAGCACGAGGTATTAAAGACTGTGCTCGATAATTTTCTATCATCCCAGAATAGTTCACACTTAACCTGCCCAGAACACAATTGCACATTACCTATTTCAAAACTCGACGTGTTCATCTCTGAGGCTCATAAATTGTTCTGACATACACCTAATCAGCACGCCGCCGATTTTATGCATTTATGGCGAAACGAAGTACGTAGGTACGTGTAATTTGAAACAGTGAATTGAAAAGTGCGCAAGTCACTGTAATTATATATACTGTACATGTTTGATTTTCTTCATAGTGTGTCTAAACGCGACGCTGTTATAAATAGAGTGCGGATTTTATGCATTTAACACAAAAATTAGATCGATCACAAAATTGTAAACACACTTAAAGGGTTCAAGAACATTATTGTATCATTTACTACTCATTCGAATGATTGGGAAAAGAGATCAATATTTCTGTTCTGCCTGTGCCTTGCAATTAACCCTTTGCACTCGAAGCTATTTTAACTGTAAATCTAAAATAATTTTTCTGACTGATAGCATTTTTATGTTATACGACAAAGTGCATTTTCTGCATACGAAGTTTCAACAATTTTCTAAAATCTAAACTTTGTTGATATAAAAATCCTGTTAGAACACGACACAACAAATTTGGTGTCTCAGAGTCACCAGTCGAGTGCAAAGGGTTAATGCAGACGATTTATATTTCCTGCAAAAGTCCGCGGTCCATTTCTAAAATATATAATTTACGAAAGAGTATTAAATAATATATCCTTCTTAACGACTATTTTTACGAGTAGAGACGCGTCGCGAAGAAATGGAAACATTTAGTGTTACGACGAGCATACTCGTCGTAATCAGCTGACCGATTAAACAGCGAAGATTGCGTTTTGCTTCTACCATTAACCCACATAATCTAATTACGAAACGAGACGAAAAATGATCGAAAAGTGTTACAGAAAACAACAGAGACGAGAAAGAGGATGTTGATTTAATGACACGTATCAGCTCCAGCGACAGTGTTTCCACCTTGGAAGAAGACGAGGCCGGCCGAAACGCCGGCAAAATGCAGGTCCCAGGACCAGAAAGCCCGTTAATTGAAGCTTGTCTCGATGCTTAATCGTCGCTCGAAAGATATCATTACAAAGAATAAGCTGTCCGTCAGAGACGAAGACAAGCCGACGGGACAAGGGCCCGTCCGAAGGGAGAAGACGCGGAGTACGAGAATGCCCCGACACACGCACACACACACACACATGCGCACACACACACACCGTCCAATTACCAGGCGAGCTGCCCTCAGAAAGCTCATCGCCGTGTGCACGGTGCCCGGCTAATTATCCCGTGCCGGTGGACACCGCAATTAAAGCCGAAAAGGGGGAGAAAAAAGGAGGGAAACGGATAATGCATTTCCCGTGGCGAGATGGTAGCCAACAAAGTGACTTTCAACAGAAAGTGGCCGCGCGCGGGCACTCGAGTGCAGCCGTCGACTTTCTCATGAAATTCACGGTTACCCTTTTCGCGCTTAGTAGGACAAAATATAGCAGCGGAGGAGCAACGGCAGAAGCAACCGGCAGAAGGCAGCGGCACACGGTGGATCAGCATCGGTGTACGCCCCTGGCCATTGGGTGCCTCCTCGGCCCGAGGTGGGGGCCCACTTTTGCCGTGGCGAGCGCACGAGGAAAGAGCGAGAAAGGGCGAGCACGGGGCCCCGTCTCTTTCTCTCTCTCGCCTTTTCTCTCTCTTTCTCGCCCGAGATCCTCGTTAAGTAGGTCTCGGGAGCGAAGGAAGCGCGAGAAGGAGCGAGCAGGACGAACGAGGACGACGCGCGCGAACCGAGAGATAGACACCGGCGCGGCGCGGGAGCTAGCAAAAAGGAGAAAAACAAAGTACCGACAAAAATGCTGGAAACGTGTGCGAGAGAAAGAGAGAGCAAGAGAGGAGGGAGAGAGAGAGAGGCCCAGAAGGCCCTCTCCTGCAGGCGCTTCTTCTTCGTCGGACCGTGACCAATAACCGTCGCAATCGTCCCGAGATTAACAAGCGTCCGTACGCAAGCAGTCGCTCGCCTCACCTGTTTCTGCAGATGCACACGGATCCGCGGACGAGGAAATCGCCGTTTTTCACGGTTTTCCGGCGAGACGTGCCCTCGAACGCTGCCGGGAAACGCGGTCCATGGCTTCCTTTTGTCAGAGTCGAAACCGGGTCTCCGGCGTTCAGCGGAGTTCCTCGAACGGACACACGGATCGCGGGATTATGCTGGGAATCTGTTTGAACAAGCATTCGACGCTCGTGATTGAACGGAACGAGTCTAAGTCAATATTTCAGTATTTCAGTATATTTCATTTGGTTTTTGTCGCAGGTGTACGCGAGGTGTTCCGATTCTCTCGAGTCATTAATCCGCAGTCTTATGAAGCCAGAGACTTTGCACTCCGCGACGAAAGGATAGCAATTTCGTTGACTTTCGCAGGCATAGTTGAACAATAACTGTTCTTGTTACGATGCATTTGTTTTGTACGTTTTATTTTGTGAAGCGTATCTAGCTTTTTTGCTAATATTCGTAGAATTAGGGAAGTCCGTCTATTATGCGAGAACTTCGTTTAGAACGATGCCTGTAATACGTTTTCGTAAGTAGAGCAAGTTGCTCTTAATGGAAACCCGCGCAAACCTACATATAATAATTTATAGTTCACTGATGCATTTGAAATCCCCGGATATGCCGTATTAACGCTTTACCCGCTGGGAACCTATTAATAATCTCCGCGGTAGTCGTGATATGTCGAAGCGGAGATTAATTATGTTGATTTTACAATTTGCGCGTTAAGACCGATATTATTTTTATTCCGTTTCTTTTTTCCCTTTAATACTGTTTCAGCTGTGTACCACAACTGTGTTCGTATAACCCATAAAATTACTTTAAATATTGTATAATTAATGGAGCGTAGAATCTTGGAACAACTTAACTGATGTAACGTAAGATCTGGTCGCTTGTTATGCATGGTAATATTGCAATAAAATGACAGCTTCGAGGATAACTTCGGGATATAACGGATTAAGTAATCCTCTTGAAAATAATATTTAATCGTCTGAAAAAACGATCTCGAGAAATTTGCTGGAATATACGTAAATCCAGATGTTTCTAAATCAAGTTGAGGTTTGAAAGGATATTCCGATCTAGAATGACACTCGTGATTTTCTCCTAAAAAGACAGAAAACTATTTTATGTTGATTTTGATTGCAAGTGAAAACAATATTTAAAATTGTACGAGCTGCACTTAACTCGTTAAATTATTTTAATCCTTGAACATGGAGGAAGTCTGCAATTTATATGCACGTAAACGTGAGAACGATGGCTATAAGTGTAATGCAGTAAAATTTAGTACAATTATCTAAGAAATATCAACTTTAAGAACGCATTTTTATTTCGTAACCTGACGATGTCCTAAGCACATCAGTGAGATACTTGCAGACATATTTTTCTATCCGTTGTTCCCAGGGTAACAACAATTTATTATATTTAACCACTTGAACTACGATTTCTATCATAACTGTGTTCTCGTTAGCACTCAAATTTTGTTTCCGTTTAGAGAACAAATGAACAATACATATTCGTATCTAATAGATCACAGATGAAATCTTCATTAGGAGTTTGACTCATTGTTACAGTGCACACACACACACACACACACACACAAGGGGTCAATTGCTAAAAATTTGGCAACTGTGTGACAATATAAACATTTTCCGTTGTTCGGAAAATGGTACGAAACGCGATGTTTTCAATCGCATAAAATAACTATAAATAATCAGCAAAAAGCTTCGGACACGATGCATTAGCCATTTAACGTGTTAACAAGCTATCGATAAAGCGTTCATATCGGCGCCGACAAAGAGGAATGATCGTTCGATGCCCTTCTCGAACTGGTTCGAGCCATCAAGCTAGTCGTCTACGAAATCGAGTGTCTCGTTTTTTATTGGTAGTCCCGTTCTCTATGCTTCCTTGTTCGCTCCGGAATGTCTGCGGCTGTCGATCGAGACGCGGACGAGACGGAACCGCTTAATAACGATACGTGGGCTGGACATTCGCAGCGTTCTGCGCGTACCAGCTTTCGAGGATCACCTTATCAGTCTACGATAAGCTAGCGCCAATTCATTCAGACCAATTAAGTTCGCAAAGCGACGCGGAGACGCGACTCTTTTTGCCCGACGCTCTTAATGATCAACGAGACTGTCGCGTTTATTCAACCTGAAACAAATTTATAAGAAGCTCGCTGCGACGAGCTCTAATTACTCGAATGCAATTAGGGAGCGAGCACGATTGCTGTCCAATCGCCGGACGAGTTCTCCATCTTTTCGTCGCGATCGCGATCGATCGTAGCGAGCGACGAACTTTGCAACAATAGATTCGCGCCGCACAGAGCGGCGAAGTACCGGAACTGTGTCAAAATCAAAGAACTTTCCATAGAAATCGGACGAAACGATCATTTTTTTCACGTCAAACCTGAAATATTAATTAAGGATATAAATATTAATAATTATATATATATATTAATAATTATATATACATTAATAATTATATATATATCAATAGTTAATATTTATATATTAATATTTATATATTAATTATTAATATTAGAATAAAGGAAACATAGAGAGAATGTAGTGTGAACATTTTTTAACCTTGAAAATTTATGTTAAACTTGAAATATTACAAGAAAATTGATGATTTATCCAATACCATGTACAGTTGAACTTTTTTATGACATATTGCACGTCATTTTGACAAGCCGATTTCAAATCTGGTCGCAAAATTTATCTGCAACTCCAGGTTTAAGAAAGAAGTCGTTTAAAGGGAAAAATGTAACGAAATCGTAAGTTTTTTGTTAAAATGATTTCATAAAGCATCGATTATTTTTCAAATTTCTGCAGTGGTTGATAAATTTTGCGATCGGATTTTAAATCAACATTTCACAAACTGCGGAATATGATGTGTAACATGTTAAGAAAATCCAACTGGTCTTCGATACATCAGAGTTTTTTATTGGAATATTTCAAGCTTAGCATATACTTTAAAAGTTAAAAAATGTTCGCACTGCGTTCTCCCTATTTTATTTTCTAATTTATCTCACTTCTATCACAAGTTCTTTCGATTACGACAGGACTTTGTCACGTTGCCCCACCGCGCGCCGCAATGATTTCTAATTGTTGGCATCCGATCGTAAAGTTCACCGTTCGATAATTCTACTTTCTTTATGGACGTGTTTGCACTTTCACGTCATCTTTTTCCTCGACCCGTGTTCAGGTCCGTTGATTGAACCTGCAAAGTTGATCCACCGTACCGTGATCTAAATCTACAATTACCGAGCAGCTTCGTCGCCGTTTTTCTCGGTAGCATTGTTCCGTTTTTCAGTGTCTACGATCATTCGATGTATACAAAAGTATCAGTTTTTATTGAAATTAGTAAAATCATCTATATAATGCAATCCCTGGCCTTTTTGTGTAAATTGTTTGCTTTGCTGTCGATGCGTTGAAATCAGCAACTTTATTGATCGATCGAGTAGAAACAAGTGTATTAAAAACGTTCCTTTCTTTGCCATTTCTTTTTTACAATCATAAACAAACATTATGGATAAAAATGAATAAATAGTTGAGGGTTAATTGCGGCACTTACAAAGTAAGGCAGGGTTTTGGCTTCTGCTATATTTGTTGCTGCAAGATGTCCAGGAAATGCGATCGTATCGAAATGCAGTGATTTCTCCCTAATTCGCGCTCAGATCGCGCACAAAAATGGACAATTTGGGAAGAGAAGATACGATTATTCGAGCCCTGCGTAACTTAAAGCTCCCTTTATGGTTACCAATTGTCAACAACTATAAAAACGAGACGCAGTGGAACTACTTTTTAATAATGAATCAGGTCATATACATTTTCAAAAAGCTCCACTATTTAATGAATTTATTGTATTTAGAGCTATATATTGAGCTACAATGCGACTGCCAACCCGGCATTCTAAAATATTTAATAGAATCAAAGTAATTTATTTAACGAAATAACAATAGAAAAATTAGAATATATAATAGTACAGTGATTTCTCCCTAATTCGCGCTGAGATTGCGCGAAAAAATGAACAACACCTATAAAATCGTCCATTTTTGTGCGCATTCTGTGTCCATCCGAGCGCGAATTAGAGAGAAATTACTGTAACGAGACAATGATCGAATATTGACAACAAAGAAATAAAATTTCTTTCCTTTAAAATAGATGATTAACGCCTCATTGTAATAGATTCCGTTCGAAATCTTCATCGCGGATCTGACGCCGACAGCACAATGGATCAAACGAAGCTAAGCATCGCCGTCTGTACGGTCATCAAAAGCGTCCATCTCTTCCGAGCGTTACCGATGCGACCTGCCAAGCGATGACACAACGCGGTCGCCGCGAGATCGTCGTCGATCCCGATCCAGGATCCACAGGAAACGCTCGCGTCGCTCTCTAATGACAGGACAAAAGCGGGCCGAATGAGTTACAGTTACGCGGACACGCAACGACGCCGCAGTAAAATTTAATTGCGGCCGCCGAAAATTGTGGCCCCCGGGTCCGGGTACGGGTCCGGGACCGGGACCGTTAGCGCCCGTGAAAGAATCGCATAAAACGAGGAAGTCACCGGAGACGCGACCACGATCGGCAGGGGATTCGTTTCTTAATCCGCCGGCGGATCTCTCTCCGCTCCCCGAATTCTCATGCAAACGGTCCCGTTAGCCTTCCTCCCTCGAGCCCCACCAGCCGCCTGGATTCTATGCGAATTTCCTCCATTGTTCGGGAATTCGTTCGACGCCGGAACAACTGAACGCTGTTGCCCGTAACTCGGTCCCGTCTTGCATCGATCGTGCCCGATTTTCGTTCGCGCCGCTGAAAAATCCTCTGCCCTCCGTGCAGGTGGACGCGAACAATGGTCAAAACGCTTGGCCACTTTCGTTGCACGAACTAAGGATACGCGTGCGAAATAAAAATTGTCCGCATCGATTGCAAGAACCGGAAGTTCTAACCCTAGGAGGGTTAAGGTATTTAACCCGAGAATTATCATGTAGAAAATGCTTCAAATGATTGTCTCAATTTCTCTTAACATAGCATAATAATTGAAGATTCCATTAAAGGGCTTCGGTAAATGAATTGCTTAGGTTCGCCGTTTTATTTGAAGAAGATACAATCAATTGCATTTACATTATTATTCGAAGATATATTGCACGGAATATTATTTTAAAAAGTGGACGATACTAAAATATTCTGTCACATTGCATTTAATATGAAACATTTAAAACAACAAGTTAGTCAAGCTTGGTTTAAGTCTCGTAACAAAATGCACTTATTCTCAATTACTCTCGATGAATTAACTTACAGACTACTCTTAAATTATTTCAGACCATCATCCACCGAAAATATGTATAATCACTTAATTTGTAATTAATTGAAAGCACTGCTACGCGTTTACTTAACCCGAGAAAGATAACCTACGTCGCAGAGGCGCCTGCGAAGACTGTTGATTTTTGTTAATTTTTCATAGAGGTCTAGTGATTTAAGTTTAAAATTACTTAAAATATAAAAAAATATAATATAAATGCATTTTATTTTTACGATAATGCCAAACCTTTAAAATGACTAGATTAACTTAAATAAATATCCATTGTTAGTATAAAATTGACGCCTTAGAAAAGCATGCGCCTCTGAAGCGTATGGTTATCTTTTACGTACGTTGTCATATGGTTATCTTTCTAGGGTTAAGGGAGCATCGTTTTGTATCGACGTAAGAAAAAGTGCTATTATCACATAGTACTTTTTCTGCTCGAGATATATTTTTTTATGCAATACTTATTGCAAATTGCAATTATTATGAGATATATTTATTTGTATAATACATTGAGGTAACTGTCAATGCAAAAATGAGATATAATAATATGTATCAAAGAACATTGGTAGAACAAAAATACATGTTTAAAATTCGTCGACATCTCTCGACCGGCCCTTAAGCATGCTAGGGTTAAGTAGGTACAGTCACAGACAAGAGTTAAGAAACGTGTTACACAGATGCATATTCTTGACTATAAATAAAATTCTTCTTAACACAGGATAAAAATTTGTATTGCGTCAACGAAATTATTAACTTTATCTCTTTATGATTCTCTAGTTTTTTATTTTTACTTCATCTTTTATTTTTTTTGTATCTTTTTAATTTGTCGTATGCACTAAACGGAACAATATTACGATATAAACAATGTTATATGTTCGACTATAATATGTACTTTCAATTTGATAAGAGATATACCTATTTTTTAAAATAACAAATTTCGTCCAACGTACCAAAATTTCGTGCTTGATAACTCTTCGGTGATACGATTGTAAATAAAGATAATCAGATAAGTAAATAACCTTGCTTGGCCTTGAAACACCGATATATTTAGGTCAACGAATTCTTTATGGAGCGACCTGTACGTACGCGTAAAACGCGAGTAGTTCTGTTTTAAAAAAAAAATTATGCGATCATCATAAAATATCGTTCTCGAAACAGTCTAACAATTGTGTTTGAAACACACAAGTAGACCACGGATTTTATGCATTTATGAGAAAACTGAGTTATTGCAATACGAAACATTAAATCCAGGGAATAAAATCAACGATGTTGTTATATTATTTTCGATTTATTAAAAATATTGAGAATGAAGATAGATTTTTATTTTACTGCTGTTTGTTGCAATCTTGGCGAAGGGTTCTTTTCTTACATAAAAATTGGTAGTCCAGTGATAAATTTTATCGTTTCGATTTATACACATAATGACACACAAATGCTACATAAAAAAAATATAAAATAGGAAACACATTGAAAGATAAAGTTAAAATAGAAGACTTGCTCGATTTGATGAAAAGGCAAAATCCTGAAAGTGTATGCTAATAATCATGCAGTCGATGCGACGTAAAACCTTCGATTAAAATGGAAAAGAAACAATAGTACAATTAAAACCACAATTAAAACCAGTGATATTACAAACTACAAAGGTCAATTTTTCAAATTGAAAGCAACTTCGAACCCCTCGACGTCAAGACGAACTTACGCCGATGAAAAAAATCGCGCGAACTTTCTCCTAGTGCTTAATAATTACGGAAAAGAAATGAAATAGAAAACGAGGAAAGCACGGAGCCCGAGCAGAAATGGCGAATTCCTCGTTGATGCACCTTATACTTCAATCAACGTGGCATTTCCTGTCGTTTTCCCTCGTCCCGTCGATGCATTCGCCGGATGCCTGGAGTTCGTTGAAAATATTCTCCATTCTTCCCGCGGCTCACGATCGAAAACGAAATGTCAAGGGCTCCATTTGCAATTTGATCGCCGATGAAACTTTCATTAACCGTGCAATTACGCATGCCTCCGCGTTCCGCGTCTCGCATAGTTCCTTCGATTTCGTAACGGTCTGCGCGCGAACTCACATGCAAATCCGCGGCGCGACACATTTTGAAAGTTCGCCGAGGGGTGAAACGGCGCTTGTAACCGGAGACAAGGTGAAACGTGCATCAATCCTTCCGGTGTCCGCGACGTTTCGCGATCCGATGCTTGCCGAACTTCTCCCTGCAACGTGATCCGTTCGCGCTTTACGGAAATCCTTTTCGTTTGCCGCGGATCCCCGTGGTCGGAACGGTGAAAACTCTATTCTTTGCTCGGTCTAAAGTGAAATCGGCGCCGATTAATTCGCTATTTGATTATACGCGACGGCGTCTAGACAGCCGGTCTTCGAGCAAGCTTGTAGGAACTAAGGTAAATGTCCCGGTGAACAGACTAATAAGTAAATTACGGATCTTCGTGCAAAATACAATTTTTCGAGAATTAAATTATTAAAATAAAGTAATTAAATAAAATTAAATAAAATTGAAATAATTGAATAAAATGAAGTGAAATAAAAAGAAAATATATCTTAACCCTTTGCGCTCGACTGGTGATCCCGAGGCACCACTAAAAAGAATGTTTATATCACATTCCAAAATAATTCTTACATCGAGAAAATTTAAATTTGAAAAATTGTTAAAAGAATAACTGTTGTATGAGTCACAAGACTAAATTTCACACGCATAAAATGCGCTCTGTCATATAAAATAGAGACAGCGTAGGTCAGAAAAGTCAATTTAAGATTTACAGTTAAAATGGCTTCGAGTGCAAAGGGTTAACTGTATAACCTTTAATTATTCAAACAAAGACAAGGCATTGCACAGACGATTTCTGGACTACCCTGTGTAATAACATGCCACATGCTACGTTAAAAAACACCGTTCGCTCTTTCGTAAAACAAAATGTTCAGGAAACATTGTGTTCAGTATCGTCAACAATCGAATTATCAATACGAAGCTCGATATTAATTAAAATGTGAATTGATATGTAACCGCTGGGACATTTACCGTACAGCCGATGAAGCGAAAAAGTAGACAAAAGTTTATTGCCCGAGTGAACATGTTTGTTAGATAAGGAATACCTTTCTAAGCCATGTTGGGCATATTTAAGCCTTCGCCGGACGATTCTATACTTAGTCTACGGCTCGGGAGGTGTGTTAAACTTGTGTTCGACTTTGTTGCAATTTCTACATTGATGCGCTTTATCTGCTAACGTTCCCTACAAATGCAGAACGACGATCCGCATACGAGTCAAATGACCGGACTCCGAAACTTATGCATGGCCCGCACGCGTTTGTGCCCTCTAGCTTCTCGCGTATCGAACACAGAGAATGCTTGGTATCCGCGCGAATTTCTACAATCTGGAAATCAGCCGAAACGACGAGGAAAAACCGCGTTGGAGCCTGACATATTTGTCTACGTTCGTTCCCGAAGAATCTGGAGCATGAAATGTTATTGCGCAATTGTATTTGAATGCGCTGGCTTCCAGAATTGAGATTCTTTTCAAGAAATTTCATTTAATGAGTCGAAATGCCAACCGGCAACTAGCACCGGTGTATTCGATTTAGAAGAATGCTATCAAACCTTTTTTTTTCATCATTTCGTAAGGACGTTTCCGCGGTTGCTTGAAATTTATGCGAATATTCCGCGTAGTTCTTTCCAGCAACACGAAATTGCATTTGTGTATATTTCACTTACACGTTATCCAGCATCGAATTCCTGAATAATCGTTCCGTAAACTGTCCTTTATAATCCTGAATTGTACTTTATAGTGATTAAGTGAAATAAAAATTACGTCTGCCGGTGTGTACTTTACACTTCGAACTTTCGCGTTTTGATCGCAAACTCATTAACCCGAGAAAGATAACCTACGTCGCAGAGGCGCCTGCGAAGACTGTTGATTTTTGTTAATTTTTCATAGAGGTCTAGTGATTTAAGTTTAAAATTTCTTAAAATATAAAAAAATATAATATAAATGCATTTTATTTTTACAATAATGCCAAACCTTTAAAATGACTAGATTAACTTAAATAAATATCCATTGTTAGTATAAAATTGACGCCTTAGAAAAGCATGCGCCTCTGAAGCGTATGGTTATCTTTTACGTACGTTGTCATATGGTTATCTTTCTAGGGTTAATACCGAATAGAGAATTTAACATAATTTCTATTCGTCGTTTTTCAGTCCTAACATTTGTAATTATTTAAATAGAAATATTAATCTTAACTCGGAAATAATGAAGTAGACTCTCCGTGTCATGCCTCGATCTTAACCAAAAAATAACTGGTATACTCGAATTTTATTTTTAGTATATAAAATGATAAAAAAACATGGAAAATAAAAATTTTACTACAAAATGAAACAGCGTACAAATTAAATTTCCAATCCGAGCAAATAAATCCGTCTCAACTCATCCACGGTTGGCGGTCGAGGTACCGAAATACACGAAAACTAAATTTTTTATAAGTTACAGTATACCGGATCTCCCGTTTATGTGTGCAATCGAAAGATCGGCGGTGTCGCACGGTCGCGATCGAGAACTGGTGTCAGCCAAAACAGAACTGGCGAGCACTGTACATTGTGCACGTAGCTCGTCGGCCTGTTACGTAAAGGTATTAACGTTAATTCGATAACGATCGTCGGGGACCGGAACGAGACCGGTTACACAGGACACCCGGTATAAGCGCAAGGTGGACGGCCTTCGAGATTGGGTGTATTTTACAGTTGCTGGCCGGTTGGTCCCTCTGTGTGCCAGCTAGCGTGCACACACGCGAAACCAGACAAACTCTTTGCCGAGACCCCAATGCTGCCTACGCGACCAGATCTGTTTTCTGATCGCGGTTTAATGACGGGATTTAGTTGATCCTCTTACGCGCGCCGTTAGCCTTTGACTAATTGTGGAGAGCTATTCGGATTAAAGGCGTCGCTCGAGATGGTCCCTTTTCTTCCCGATTAAGGAGATTTTAGGATCCTCGAAGCTCACGGTGCGGAGCATCCACAGGAACTAAGTGAAATATGAAAATTGATCTGTTTTTGTAGACATAATTTCGTACCGTTGTATGCATGAATTTCTTATAATTACTCCACATCCCGGAGAAGTATGTAATTTTTCAAATAAATAGTTCCTTCATTTTACGATCCCTCGCAATTTTTACGGCTCGAAGAATCTGTGTCAAACAGGTGCGAATGTTTTTAACGTTCCTTGGAAAACGGTATTTTATTTCTTGAACTGTTATTCAACAACGTTGTACGATGAAATTGCTTATAACTGTTACATTTAATTCTGTAGACAAATAATTCCTTAATGTTACGCTCTTTCTCGATCTCTACTGTATAATCTTACGATCCACGGGGAAATAGATGAAACGTAGAAATTCGATGTGTTCGGAAGATGTAAGTTTGTTTTTTGAGAAATAATTCATTAGGCAGAACTTTTCAACTTATCGTCGGCTTGTTGTTCGCGTTGGTGCCCCTAATTTCAAGCATTCCAGGGTACACGCTGTCAATTAACGGTATACGCGAACATAATTTGGTTCATTTATGTTTTTATGCATTCAGAAAAACATGTTATTCTAGATACAGCATCTAGGTTGTATGAAATAGATGTATGGTCGTTTAAAAATTGTTCAGCTTATAAATGATAGTTATGCTGGATCTGCGCGAGCTACTTAAGAAGTAGAAAAATTATAGAAATGTTGCCGGGGCTGTCTAAAAAATTGTAAGATCGTTAAACGAGTTCTAGGGTGTAACGAGAAGTTGTGAGATCTGTTAATAATATTCGAACGGCCTATTAAATATTGATTAATTATGTTAGCAAGCAGGTATACCGTGTCTACAGATTTTTATTTGGCGCTTTCGAATTGTTTTATATAAATTTTCGCAGGGAAAACAATTATTTTGTCAACAGATGGACTATTCCCTCAATTCGAAATATGTACAATTCATATGTTATTTATATATTCTTTCCATACTTTTTAAAATATTATTTTTCATTGTAGTGCAACTATTATTGGAAGTTTTATTATTTAGAATCGATAACACAACAGCCGTTTTTATATCCGGATACTAACTGTATTTCCGTTAGATGGTTCAATTAAAATTACCTCGCATTAATTTTAGCTAATGTTGCTTCATTAAAGAAACCATTTTTTCTTTCAGAGTGTCGAGGTTCAAAATGTGAATAAATATATCCGGTGTAAGCGTGGCTTTTATAGAATCTCCCTCCCGAAGAGTCGAATTGAAAAATATCTAGAGAATGCACCTAAACCCTTTACAGTCTTATCTGAAAAACACTCGACTATGAATATACATCAGTAATTAATAACGGAGTACCGAGCTAATTGCCGCCGAGTAGTGGCAGGTATCTGGGCCATCCGCTTGGGTCTTACGGTTGGCTGACCGTATCGCATAAAAGTGGCATTATTTAAATGAAGTCTATAAATGAAATTAACAGGTCTCAAGCTTATTTCAACTCTGACGTGTTCGTGTTTAAAGACAATACTAGCGAACATTTGCTTAGTTTCCACACAGTGAATTACACGAAACTTTCATAATTCAAGGAAAAGTACATCAACGAATTAAAATTGGCATCGTTGGGGCTCGGCTGAATCGCGACAGTCGTGGTTGTTGATTTTCCGACAAGTTAAACAATTTAGTGAAAAATAATGTGAATAATGTAACAATTATGTATGCGTAAGAAATCTTGTCCTTTTTAAATTCAGTTTTAGATAAAATGGAATTACGGTGGGATTAGGTTTTTTATGCGATGGATTGCCCACACTTCTATGGCATAGCGTGTACATTTTTCGAATACAGAAATAGTGTACATTGTGCGAGAAAAAGAAACAACCCCCAAAGTTTCACAAAAAGATCAACTTATTTATTCAATCGAATGAAAATTAAAAAGTTAAGCCGCATGATTACCTTTCCAATATCTTTACATTTTACAGAACCCAATAAATAGACAGCGGATTTTATGAATCTATTGCAAACACTGATAAGAGAAATACAGAATAGTGAAAATACATGAAGAACTTACGAATACTGTGACATTATTTTCAATCGATGAAACCTGTTAAGAGATCTAATCAATTTTCATTCGACTCTAGTCTCGTACGATTGCTGAACAAAATTTCGCACCGAGAGAGATCCGTTATCGGCTAATCAAATTAGAAAGATACGACAGACCAGCGTAACAATTAATTTTCGAATCCGGCCAAATAATGCCACGCATAGATGACGCGGCAGTCGAAGTGTAAAACCGCAAAGCTGCACAGCCTCGGGTATCTCCGTCGGGCCTGCCTTTTCACCGTTCTCAGTGGCAGCGTCGAAAAGTCTGACCCCCCGACCGGCACCGTGCCAATAAATTCAGGCTGTCAGAATGAGGCGCGTGCCATTCCTCGTCCCATTTCCGTCACCGGGACGCGTCCTGCCGCGAAAATGACGGCACGCGTTCCCCGTTCATCGATCAATCAAACCGCGAAATACCTGCTCGTTTGTATTTTTTCACTCTCCGGCGCGCCGCGCCCCGCCCCCCGCCCGCCCCTCCCGACATCCCTCGTTCCCTATCTCCTCCGCGGGATTTTTTCGTTTCTTCCGGTCGTTCATCCTCCACCGCGCCTCGCGCGGTATCGACGGCCGCACAATGCGCCTAGAAAGTGTGTCAGAGGTGTACGTTTCAATTCTCTCCGAAGATTTTTCGCGGCGAGCCGTTGCTGCACAGGCCGCGGAACAGGTGATTAATAGCACTCCCTGTTTCGCAGTAACGAGCATTGAACGCGACGTAATGCGTGACCGCGCGCATAATCGATCTCCAAAGCAGATATCGGGATCGGTTCCCCCGCTGGCCGCGATCGAACCTTGAATATTCATTATTCGCCGGCCCGGTAGCCGCCGCTTCCTCGACTTCGGTGGAAATCTCGGTCGTGGGAAGCCTGCCGCGCGTTCGTTACACCCTTGTTCGTGGATCTTGCGCAAGCCGACCGTGTGTCGGGCATGCCGTGCTCTCGCAGCGTGCGACGATCGTATTCGGACACTTTTTAACACTTTGGGGCAACGGTGGGATTCAAAATGTCGCATCTTTTTGGTGTAGAATAATGTATATTGAGACACATTTTTAGACCTAAATTGAATTTGAATTATTATTATTTTTTTCATGTTTTTATATCATGCGATTCCTTTGTTAATGAAAATATAGCAATTCTGTTTCATTTAAAACGCGATACAATTTCTGTGCAACATGGATCTATTTTATTTTCTGAAATCCTGTGCCCCAAACGGTTAACACGTGATGCCAATTTTTGACTAATTTTCGAAATTAATTTTTACTATAGTCTACTCGGGCATACCGAATTTTAGCTTGCAAAATAGTTAAATTACCATTCGCTATGATATTAGCGATATTAATATGATATTGATATGATATTAATCAAATTACCTAAATTTTCTGGAATTTCTGGGACTCGATTTTCGGACCCGCTATATATATATATATATATATATAGTTGCAAATGCAACTAGCTTCTTTAAATCAGATCGATTGACTGTAATTTTTCTGAGATGTTAGATTGATTGGTTCAACAGACGATGAGTGAGAAGGATAGCATCGTTGCTTAGGAAGTTACAAACTCGAAAGAAAAAACACTCGAAAGAATAAATTTATCTATGAAATTCCTCCAACTCCCTCCTCTGACCATTCGACTCCTGAAAAAGATCACATCACATGCTTGCATACTTTTTTAAACAATTTTATATCATAAGTCGATCCTTCACAGGATATTTTAGTTTTCAAGATAATTATAAAACGTTAACGATGAATCTCATAATTAATTTCCACATAAAAGATCTCTAAAAATTGAAAAGTTATACGAAATTTAAACGAAACATACGAATTTTTTAAATCTGATGACTATCGGGTCACCCTGTACTCGATATAAGATGAAAGAACTGCATCTATCTATCGATTCGTGAACTCTTATGTATACTAAATCCGCGCTAAATCGGACGTTATTTCTTTTTTTATCATCCTGCGCGAGGTCCCCGTACGTTCTGTACCGTCATGCGTGCTGGCCCATTTCATTACCGTGCACTTCCCATGGCCAGTCCAGTGATACGCATTATAAATGCGACTTCGACGATCGTTACGTATCACGTGCACCTTGGCGAGGGTTTGATGGATCCTCGGGTTTACGACCGGTTATGAACGCTAATGCGAGTTTCGTGTATCCTGAGTGCCCGCCGTGATTTAGTATCTTAATAGGACATGACGGTGAAATCTGTGGCTCGCAATCATTTCTCGTCCTGCCGCGATAATTAATTCAATTGTGCGAGCGTAGCCCCTGATGCGCTCCCGTCGCTCGGACACGGGGGACGATCGTGTGCCGAGCGATCGTTTCGCAACGATCCGTTCGTGCGTCTCTTAATTCCGACTCGTAAAACTGCCTCCGGTCGATCCTCAATTTTCCTCCACTTTTGCTAACGAGATCGTCGCCGAAGTTTATTACGAGTTAACACCGTGACGCTCGTTCACAATATGGACTACCTTTAGGCTGCGGCTACGGTGGACGCGTCCTCTGACAAACTGGCGTCGAATAAATTCATTCCGGTGCAAATGGCTACACGTTTCTTTCATCGTGAGTCGCGCGAATTCCTCGTAACATCAATAACCAAGTTGGCTGTCGCAATCGAGTTCGAAAAGCGTGCGAATTACTGCAATTGTGCTGTGCATTTGATTTTCTTCGTATTTTGTTAAAATATAAAAATAAAAATAAAAATAAATAGCAATAATAAAAATAATAGTATCATATATAAAATAATATATAGTATAATATATATAATAAAATAATAATAATAAAAATAATAATATAATATATATAATAAAATAATAATAATAATAAGTAATATTACAAGACAAGTATACCCGTCACGAAGAAATGGCAATATTTCGTATTACATGATTTTTAATTGACCTGCGTGATTAGCCCGCCTCGGAATTTATAAGATCATGGCATATAGAAAGATACAAATAAAATAAAAGTAGTATTAAATCGAACACTTATGGTACATCTACATTTTTGTTCGAGAATGTAAAACACCGTTCTCTGGTTCGGTTTATACGTAATGCTGTATTACTGTAGTTTTTTCCAGATTATGGCAGTTTAATTGCAGCTTTTAATTGTACTCGTTTCCCAAATCGATTAACTTCGCGGAACAAAAAATATATACAAAAACGATAGAACAGTGTACATTGCTTTTTAAAATTCCCTGTTAAGCTATAGAGACGAGTAAACATTATAGAATGTACTATTGGATGCGTAGCTTTAATCTAACGACATACATATATCGCAATCTATGTCTGAAATAATAAATCGTCCCGTTATTCCAGGGTCAACAAAATTTTTGTTTTTCTAGCAATGTCAAGACGAACATCGAAGAAATTTGCAGTTGCCTCCGTCCGAGATAGTGTTTACAAACATTGACAGCAATTGAAACGTACCGTTTACTAGTTCGCGGCAATTAATGTTTGTAAACGCTATCTCGGACGGAGGCAATCGCCTCCGTAGAATAGACCAGCAGAAAAATGGAAGAATAGAACTAATTCATCACAGAGGTGAACAAACTTTAAAGTCGATTTTCTCGAAAACGAAGCCCCGGATAAAAGAGTGTTATACCAAATTTTTGTCATACTTTTTCACGCAGGATCACCCTCTGTTTGGTTGCACTGCGACTTCCGGCCCACCCTGTATGCAAAACCTGACTGCATCGGTTCTAATCAGGGTTCTCAGACAAATAAGTCATCGAAGGAGTGGGAATAAGCAACGCATGCGCCGTGACTCCTATACAGCGGCGTGGCGCGTCTATCGCGTGACGTAGAGTCACTGCCTGATCGTAGTTTAGAATCGTAATATTTACCCGGTAGACGCACCACGCCGCTGTAAGACTTGCGGCGCATGCGTCAGCAATCCCCACTCCTTCGAAATGATGCGTGACTTATTTGTTTGAGAAGCCTTGTTCTAATCGATCGATACACAGGACGACAATTTCGCGGACAGATAAATTGCGATCGACGGTGGATCGCGTCGAATTGCTTTCGACGGAATCAACCGAATTCCATTGTCCCTGTGTCACCGGCGTTACAACATGCTTGCCCATTTATTACGCGCGCCGACAGCAGCGCAAAATTTTCGCAATTACAGGGCGTAAACAGGGGCCCGTACAAGCCACTTCACTTATCTACCGGCGCTTGTCAAACATTATAAATAGCCATGGGACAGTGGTGCGCGGTGTTCGCTTCGCGCCGCGTGTCAAATACCTAATCGAAACGTCGAAATTAAAAGCCCCGGCCGGTTCCGGCTGTTGTCCCGCTCCTCTTGTCTCATTGTCGAACCATTCCGGCGAAAAATCCAAGACGATCGTTAAACAGCGCGCGGACAATGAGCTTTATTGTGAAGCAATTAAGGAATTAGATAACACAGTCATCACCGATAGCCCCGCATCGTGAGATAAAATGCGAGACGAGGCTGGGGTCGGCGGCCATTAAATCGAGTTTTTACACGCATTATGAACTCCGCGTGTTGTAAAACGCTGTTCATGTGGCCTGGAAAGTCGGAAACTTTATATTTATGGTGCAGATAAATAATAACGAACGCGCGCGAGCAGTAAACTGTTCTTCCAGGCTTTATGTCTTGTCTCATTAAACGACTATAACTAAACTAAGAATTCTATGCCGGTAAAAATCCGTGGACAAATTTATGTTAACAGTGGTTCACGGTGTTCGCGGTTCGTCTGCCGGTTTAAGGATCTCTTAGCGGCGATGTCGGTTTTCTTTTTTCACAATGCAAATTCATTTACTCTAAGTAATACTGGAGGATCGATAATTCTTCGAAGGCTTTACGATTGTTCGTAACCGCGATTCGAATTGCTAATAGCGCCTTCGAGGCGCAAAGAACAACGGCAGACGAAAGCTTCCGACAGTCGCGAGTTTACCTCTGAAATGAATTAAGAGACGCATGCCACGATCATTCTTCTGTTAACTACTGTAAATTCTCCCTAATTGACGCTCAGCTTGGAAACAAAAATGGACAATTCTAATCGAGCCTTGCTGCTCGTTTTATATAGTTGTTGACAATCGGTCGCTACAAAATAATATAAATAATAATCGAATAATCGTATCTCCTCTTCCCAAATCGTCCATTTTTGTTTCCAAACGGAGCGTCAATCAGGGAGAATTTGCTGTACCAATCGTCGGAGTTGGGCATTTCGTGTACATTTCTTTTTCTACTGTCGATAAATAAATAAATAAACAATAAATCATGTTAATCGAACGAAATATGCTCAAACGGTCCGCGAAATGCCGATAGCATTCTGTTCGGGAAGGCGAATAGGACGTTAATCGAGGTAACACTGCGATTAAATATCGCGCGCGAGCGGCTCTTAGAAGTTCAATATCTCATGCGTAATTAACTTTCGATAACGGCGCGACTATCGGGCGAAAACTTTCATTGAGAATTAACGAAACCCGACGACTTCATTCGTTTCTTAGCTCGCAGGCCGGGGCGAGCATAAATCATGCGAGCCCGAGTTTAGCGGTTCGCCCGAGCTCGTCGAGTCTGTCGCTATAATATCGAAATTATTAATCGACCGAACACTTTTATCATAGCACGGGCGACCGGGAAATACGGTTTCTGAATTATGGTACACGCACGCACGGGTTTCCTTTATTTTACTGTTACCCAGAACGCAACGCCACACGCAGTCAAGTAGAAACCCGGCCGCGTTCCCGGACCGTATTTGCATTTCCAATATTCCCCGACAGTTTTCTTTGTTTCCGCGCCGGTATCGATCAAACGCCTCGAACATCGATTACGCTTCGGCCAGGGGTACAGAACCGATCGGAGACAATTACACGTACAGTTGAAGGTATCCGGCTTCGCGGCGAACAATCTAACGCGTAATCTGATCTACTTCCATCGGACACACACAGGACCGGGCGATCCGTGTGTGGGATTTCGCAGCTGTTTGAAATTTATCGGGGGCCCGATATGTTAACGGCTCTAACGGGCACACAATCAAGACAAATTGGCTGGGTGGGGGGGCGTATAATGTAGTAATACGTGCGTGCGACCGGTGACACGACGGTATTCCGCCGATCGAATTCTACGGGCATAATGCGTCGAGGGTACCTGCGAACCTTGGAACCATTATCATTTCCAAGTCGCACTCGTTGTTACCGATATTCCAGAAAATTTAAGCTTCTCAGTGGGAACCGAGTATTCTGTATACCTCATTCGTGCTGCGTCCCCTTTCGCTATTTCGGAGCCAAAAATTCATTCGACGCACAGAGTAGTGGGGCCGATTGACCAATTGCTGTGCCTTTGGATTGTTTTCGAGCAACGATGAATTTTATATTCATCGAATTTGACATACTCGACCTTTTTATACGAGCGTAAAGAAAATAAAAGGATAAAGATATTTTGTTATTCGAAAATAAGCAAAACAAAGGAATACAAATATCATTTTACTCGAAAATAATCGATATGAAAGAATAAAAATATTTTTGTATTCAAAACTAAACGAAATTATAGGCTTAACGTCAATTTAATTTATTCAAAAATGCAAACTTTATATCGCGTCGAGTTAATGTTGCGTTACCGTTTGCTTTCGACGAATTTACATTCTTATATCACGTTCCAAGATAATTTTTGCATTAACAAAGTTTAGCTTTACAAATTTGTTGAAAGCGTAACCGTCGTGCGAGTCGCGAGGCTCGATTTCGCACGCGTAAAACGCGCTTCGTCGTATAAAATGATAATGCTGTAAGTCGGAAGAATTATTTCAGATTTACAGTTAAAACAGCTTCGGGTGCAAAGTGTTAACTCTGCTAGATTTAGCGTCAAGTCGAAAAGGTGCGAGGGGAGGGTAAGAAAGGTCAGAGACGAAACGCGGGCCTCTTCCAGTCGCATGCACCCCGACAAGCAATGCGAACCCGGCGACCGCAAACGGTGCGCTGCGATCAGCTCGGAACGGAAAAACGCGAAACTGTGGGCAACGCATGATTAACTTTTCGCGCCGCTTCTACGGCTATTCTCGATCTCGACGTAAATGCAATTACCCACCTACTTATTCTAGGTGGCAACAGGCGTCGGGGAGCGCATAAATATCCGACCGGCGCGGCGGAAAAATATTCAGAGTCGGCCCGAGATGCATGCCGGGGTACCGGGCCGCAACTGCGACCGGCAACTGCAACGGAATGGGCTCGGGTGTTGCGCGAACCAATCGCGGGCCCCGAGAAAGAGACACGCGTACTTTATGCGCGGCCCGCGATCAGGCAAGGACACGCCGAAAGGGTACGGTATATCGGTGACTGCTGTTATTAACGATATTCCGCGGCACAGGAGTCGATAAAATATTATGCTAATCAACACGCGGAACTTATTTTCGCGTAGCCGGCCGCAGAAAACTGGACGCGGCGCGGCGCGGCGCGGCGCGTTGTATCTTGTCGAACAGGATCGATTAATAATAATAATAAGAAATAGCAATTGACGAGCGCGCTGCCATCGTTCGATTCTCGATGTCTGCGGATCGCGCGTGTCATCTTCGTGAAACGTTCAAACTACATTGCTGAGCAGACATTTTGACGGGATGGTCGAGAAGCAGTCTTCCATATTTTGTTTCAACGTCGATCGAATACATGGCAATTCAAATTATTTTCTTGCATATTAATTGATCGCGGTAACAAAATGTCGATGATCGAAATCCTGAAGGATCTTGATTCGTACGATTTTGCAAACTGTCTTTGTGGGCAAGTTTTTCGAACATTCGCTCGTTTCGTAAGCGTGTAAGTCTTAATTATCAAGGTCTGATAAAATACGTGAATATTTTATCATAATAATAATAATATACATTAATAAGATTAAATAATATTCAAAAGTATCCTCAATGATGGAATAAGGATCAAATATTGTTAAATAACATTTTTTACTCGTTCCTAACTGGTCATTAAAGCCTGCTGCCCGTATAAAAATAATGAAATTATGAAAATAAACTTCGAAATTACAGAATTTGGTCCGCGAAGGGTTAATTCGCTATATCGTATTTTTAACGACTAGGATTGCACGTTTGTTCTGGTATTGTTACAATTTAAATTGGACACTTAATGTTAGAGGCAATGTTGCTGCGATTTCAGTGTTTTTCGTGGTGGAGGGGATAACAAAGTGTTACGGTATTAACAGCCTCGCCACCACGGGAAGCATTGAAATCGCACTGGACCTGGCAACACTGGTTAGAGGCTTCTAGAAAACGGACAATAGTGGAAGAACAGTGATGCCTTTGTTAGGTGCACGAACGAGAACTATTCTATGGAGGCAGAAGGCGAAGAGAGTGAACCGTAATGAAGTAACCAGAATAGACACGAAACGCGAAGAAAACATAAATAAATTAGTAAGTAAACGAGTCAGATCAAGTACTATGAAATACGTGTGTGACGTGCAAGGACGTTGGTTCCACGAGCAAGTACTATTACGAAACCCTAAGTGGGTAGAACTGTTGTGTCGAGACCGATCGAAACACGCCCGCCTTCGTTTTTCACGCCGTGCTCGTAAGTTTTGATTGTATGTAAGGTCATCACCGTACGTAATTATTATCGTTCGTTTATTAACGAGCGTATCCTTTAATGAGCGATACAATCGACTTATACGTATAAGAAACATGCTGTGTAAACGCAAACATCGAGATGTTAATACGCGTATTTAATTACACATTCGTACCGTTGAATTCTGATAATGTTTCAGTGGACTGTTAGTGGACGGAACAATTAGATTGGTAATTAGAATTGCTTCCTCATTACCGTAACGATGGTAGAGAATAGACAGAATAACAAATTATTCTGACAGAACGGTCGAATTCGCTGGCCTCTGAAAATTCACGAGCCTGTAATAAAAAAGAAATCAATTCGATGTACCAATTCAATTAAGAAGGATTAACATAAAATATTATAGTGATATCTTACAAAATATGAGGTTATTAAAATGCGTGTAAAAGTCTTTATCGGCGTTAAGAAAAAAGAATTACAGCGCCGGTAATAAACGCGGGAACAAATGGTCGTGCTTAATCAATTAAGAAGACGTTGAATGAGAATTCATGGGACGCGTCCGCGACAAGAAAAGTTGCGACTGTTTCTTTTCGTTCGTAATTAAGTGAATTCGACGTTCATTCGATAATCGCCGAAAGAAGCGCGCGCACGCCAATGATTTAGCGATCGATAAATCAAATTCGTTGCCGGTTACGATTTTCACGGAGTTCCATGCGGAACGATATTCGTGTCACGGCAACGTTACGGGTTCCAAGAACAGCGAATGTCGCAATAATCATACGAAATGTCGACTTCGAACGAGCGCCGGCCATAATAGGCGGCACTCGCGTATTTAGCAGGCTGCCGCGTAAATTGCATTACTACTCGTTCGGTCGCTAAATTACCGAAAAGGTCAGGGGTTGAACGGTTGCTGGTTTTTGATAAAGCCCGGCGATCGCGCCCGTTGCGATACTCGCCGGTTTTCATTAAGAACCATCGCGTACGCGTTCGCAGAATGTCTAATTGAAAGCGCACAGCACGCCACAATTTTGCATGCGCACGTCATGTTTTTATCGGCGGGGGACATGCTGAAAAATGTCGGTATACTCTGCCGCTCATAATTCACCGAACACCCGGTTATTCCGCGGAAATCGTAAAATCCGAGATCGGTAGGTATGCGCTGCCGCATATAAAGCGGTATCGGATTAGATCGGGTTTTTTTCAGCGATAGAGTGACTCGAAACATGCGTTTAACGCTTTTTACCATTAATTTCGAAAGACAACCGTGATAAGCCCGCGATCCTGCAATAATTCCCGCGACGTTGAATATCGATCAAGCGGGGAAATTCAATCGAAAGAGAACCGATGAGAGAATTACAAAAGTTTCGAGTAGAGATAACAATTACATGATATCGTTCGAAATTAATTTCAGTACTTACGAATCTTGGTAGAGCTGTTGCGCATAGAATATTTTACGGCGTTGTTTCAATTAACAACCAAACACTGTGCGTGAAAACAGCATGAAAAATTGCAATTGATTTCGATGATAACAAAAATTTGACTGGATTTTATTTCTTATCGTCCAGTTATTTATTATCAAAATAAAGAATTATTTTTTGCTTTTTTTAGACTTTGCCCAGTATTATGAATTAATCCACCCAACATCTAAAAAAAATCTAAGTCATTTTATTCCATTTTTAAAACTTCAATCCGTGTTGAAAAGTAGTCCAAACATTTTCGAGAATGACTTCATAAATAAAATGAATCGTAAAGTAAAACAAATCTTTAAATTCCACAGATTCGATGAAAATATTCGATGACGATATTCATAAAAACTGCATTGGTATTCGTTAGAATTTTTCCCCGATCGAGACGAGTGCCTATCAGTGACAACATTTCAACCATTTCGTAAGATCGTCAAAGAAAATTACCGCGACTGCACCTACAGCCGAACCTAATCGCGGATAAGACGCGCGAGCGTCTTCGTTGCAATTACGAGTGCGCCGTCGTCGATTCGATTTTTGCGTGCGCCGATCCGTGAAAGCTGATGTGATGCGAGGACACAACCATTCATCATTGAAGTACGCCGGGCGCATTGCGTCATCGATGTTTCCAGTCTGGCGCAGTGAAAATGCTCTAGGATGAGTTCTCGCGTGATATCCGCCAGTGATCGTTTCAATCCTGACGACGAGCCTAATCAGCGGTTGAGATTACTCGACGGGTTCAAATAATCCGTATCACTTGAGAAAAGCCCCGAAGCGAAATACCTTGCAGTCTCGGAGGATCTTTGCTTTTATCTGTAACGTAAGCGTGAGCACGCGGGAAAAACAGTGAAATACAACCATAACTAGAATAATAATCTTTGTACATTCCTTGTATACGTATGTTTGCAAGAAGCAAGTTTGAAAAATATAAATTTATAAAGTGCAAGTAAACGTTCCAATTAATAAAAATTGTTTTATCTTGATTATGTCCATCCCCTCTCTCTCTCTCAGTTTAAACAAATTAAATTAAATGTGCAATGAATATCATATATTGAATCTTTTGTCTATTCCTAGGACGTACTTCTTTTTTAAAAGGAAATTATTACTTCAACAATCTATCGAGTAATAATTAAAATTGAAAGTTTAGTATATATAAAATCGATAATAATAATAATAAAATAATAAAGTTTTCACAGTGAAATCAGCCACCGACGAGAATACAGAGCATCGCCTGGACCCGTTTCGCTGTAAGAAGAAAAAGCGTCGATAGCCCCGCTATCGTTCGATCACCGGAAGATTTCCCAGCTCGACCTAGCGTAATTTTCGATTTTAATCTGAACGTTAGCGATCCCAGAAATAGCGCTCGTGTCATCGAGCAACGGTGCATCTCCTCGCGGGGATAGGTTCGTGCCGCCATAACGAGGGCAAATTACGGCTTATCGGGTATCGAATGATAATTTCGAGAGCCGCCGTGCCAAATTTCCTTGCCGATCGCACGTATCCTCCGATGATCTTCTTTGATATACGACGCCGTTAAAAAGCGACGATGTCTCAGAAATTGGAAACTCTGCCGACCTTCCAGGAAGATGTTACGGTCGGATCTCGATGGTTTTCGCATTTTTGTTGTTCCGTTTCTCGTGACGGCTCGTCTATGCAAAACCGTCATCGCTTTAACTGCCCCGCCACGTTCTAACGTTCTGTCGAATATAATTCCCAGGAATACGAATTTCTCCGTGGAATATGGACAGTTAGGATCGACGGGATTGGAACACCAAAAATTACCATACCACGGCTTGAAACCGTTTTCGCTATGGCCTGATTTTCGAAAGAAGATACAGTAATGTCTCCCTAACTGGCGCTAAGATTGTCCACAAAAATGGACAATTCGGGAAGAGGAGATACGATTATTCGAGCCTTGTAGCTCGTTTTTATAGTTGTTGACAGTTCGTAACTATAAAAACGAACCGCAAGGCTCGAATAATCGTATCTCCTGTCCCTAAATTGTCCATTTTTGTGGACAAGACATTACTGTACTCGCGAAACAGAACACAGTGACGCGAAAATTGTTTCAAAGTTTAACGTGGTAATTTTGATTAATTCGATTGTATATACATATATTAGATCTACCGGAAAGTTTTGTCCGTTTAAGAAATGAAAAGAAATAATAGATTTTTCATAAATTTAGTCATATTTATTGTACAATATAATTTCCGTCGTTACTTATGACCTCTTGCCAGCGTGATGGCAATTTGTGAGCAACATTTTTCAAAAATATATGTCTCAAATGAACATGTGCATACCTATCGAAATTTGCAATGACATTATCAAACAGAACTTTCCGGTAGACCTAATACAAATATATATTTTATACAAAGAGGATTGTATGTAGGAAGTTGCTAAAAATTGTAGCGTAGCAGGACGGACACCGTTAATTGATCCAGATTTAAAAAGTCCAACGCGCACGACGGCAGAATTTATTTACTTTCTCTAGTTGTTTACAGGATGTAAAATGAAACCCGTATCCTGTTCCCTCAAAAAGAGATCGACAAAAATTTGCCGAGAACGTTCCCGCTGTCACCGGGCGCATTTACGAACTGTAAGGCGATCGCGGCGCGTTAAAGACCACGAGGTGATTAAAACGCTCGCCTAAGGGAACGGTGGATTAACTTAATGAAACACATAAAAATCGGGGCGCGCTCGGACACGAAGCGTTCGCCACCTGTTCGCCGCGGTCGGCCATAATTGGAATCGAAAATTCGCACTCTCGGGTGACCGCAATTGATGACCGAAAAATTCAGTCATCCGAAAGCGATCCACTGCGCTCCCCTTCGCCACCCTTTCCTTCTCCGGTAATTGCACGTTCTCCGATTACAGGGGATTCGCCAGGTGTCGGACCAAATTTTACGGTTCAATCGATCCGATGGTTCGCGGAAGTCCCGCGACACGCACCGCCAGCCGATGACACTATCGGGCGTCCGACGATCGAGATTCGCGCGATCGCGTGCTGACCAAGTGCTAACCAACTGACACTGACGGTTGAAAAGCTCAGAGTCGGTTATGGTATATTCGGTAGCAAATGCATCCGTTCGAACGGCGATAAAAGCTGCGAACGCGTTGCAAACATCACGAAGACGCCAAACACGAAGAATTCGGCCACATTTTCAGCGGGTTTTGAGCGCGCGAGGTTTTCATAAGTATGCTATTTGAGAATCCGTCACCTCGACAAATCGATCGTGCTTTCATTAAGTTTAATGCCTGTACATTATAGTAATACATGTTCGATATCTATCATGGAAGAGTTAACGGCGACAAGTATTAATACGATGCATCAACGCGCGCAACACGCTGAGATTGAACTCCTGTTTGAACTGTTATTATCGCCGTACAATGCGACACGGTTCCCTTGTTTCGAAATAGCTCGCTGCCTGATTCGGTGTTGAAACCAGTTATAAACAATTATAATATAAGAATATAACAGAATAAACGATTTGAAGACATCTGCTCGAATCGGGTACAAACTTTTGCAACGATCGAATAGGAAAATAAGGCGATGATCTAAACAAAAAAAGAGAGAGTTTCTTCTCTTCGAAGCAAACAAATTTCAAAAAAGAAAATGTGAAGAAGTGCAAAGAAAAAAAACGGAATTTCCGGGACGGCGGCGTTCCCATATTGGGTCCCATCGCTGCCCGAGGACATACTCGATCAGCTGACATTAGGTGATGGCCAGGAAATACGACACTCGATCGTCGGTAATCGAGAATCGGGAATCCCGAGAAATTCTGCGGTAACCTGACGTCCTTTCCCGCGTCGTTTATGGACGTTCTTTTCGGTGCTCGCGTGATTTCGAAGTAGGTTGCAATTAAATGTGCGCCGTAGTGCCGCCGCGTAGAAGTGTCGGCGTTGCTTAAGGGCTTCTCGAGTTTGTTGAGTTATTAACTACCAATACATACCCGTCGTTTACCTTAAACGGATTCCCAGAGACCTATGATGTTATATCCGCGCGAGCTTTTTACACCGGCGGCGATAAATCGGAATCTAATACAGGATGCACGGTGCAATTAGATTCTCTTGATTCTTCGGTTGCCATCTGGAAGCCAGTAACGGCAAGAAATAATAGAACAAAATGTTCGGAATAAGACACATTACCTGTTATGGATTGGATAACCTCTGCTATGTTCCTGTTAACGCCGTCGTTTCTATCGCGATATAAAGAAATAATTAATAAATCGCGCGAACAAAGATATATTAGAAGACAAAATCATTTCGACTGGATTTAGCGTTGAATCTTTGCGGTATGATTTCTTTTACAGCTGCATTCTCAGTAGCACTTCGTCTTTAATCATATTTCTGGATTATTCATTAATTCCTGATTTTCCGGATTTTTGTTTCGATTTTAAAGAGACGAATAACATTTATATTTATTAATACGTATATTTAACACGATTTAGTACGTTCAATTAGGAGGAATGCGAACGTTTACTAACTACATATAAAACTTATATGATTTGGAGAATTTTTAACCGTTTCCTGGCCAAGTTACAAACGACCAACTAAATGAAAAAATATACGAAAAGGTGAAGTAAGACATTTTCACGATTTCCGTTCATTTTCCTTCGGTTCTACTTATTGGGCGTAATTAGAGAATCGCTTGCATTCAATTTCGTGAAATGAACGTTCTCGAAATGCGAGCCTCGAATATTGCAACAACGGCCCCGAAGTTTCCCACAGAAATCCGATCTTCTTGAATTCTTTAATCGACACGCGATACAAAAAGAGACAGATCATTGAAACCTAATGGTAGGTTTATTGCTTTCCACGTGTGTACACCGGAGGTGAAATTTTTGTGCATCTATCAAAGCCCCCGCTAAAAATCGGAGAATTTCTTCTCGTTCCTTTTACCTGTTAATAAACTTAAGTAATTTGTCAATGATCCATCGTGCATGCTTGAAGACTATACTTGCCAGGAAGATCAAAGCGATCCGGCGGTCGATATTTCAAACAATCGATCACGGATTTCACCGTTCCCCGGTCCGTGTCATCTCCCATGGGATTAATTAATCATGCCGATAGAGGATGCGCAATTAATCAACTCATTACATCGCATTTGTTATTAATCGGCACGGTGAAACGCGGCGAAACTGTGATTTCTAGCCGTAATGGTGGAACAGGTCGGGCCATCGAACCGGGGAGACCGAACTCGTCGCAAAATTGTCCCCGTCACATCGATTGTCCTAAACGGTCGAATTCACGGTTCTCGATAGCTCGTTTAGGAAGTGAACTGAATCTGCACGGTCGTTCGCTAAAACGATTGTTCATTAAGACTGTCGTTAAACGAACATGCGTATGCTTTAACTCGGCACCGGCGTGGTTTTCCGGTCGTTTGAACAATTTCCGCTCGGTTGCTGTTTCTCTCTACAACCTCGGCAACGCTGAAACTAATAGCACGGCGTCCGTTTATTAGTTATTGCGCCGCGGAAAACAGGTTTACGGTGTATCCACATAGACGATCGGAGTTCTCGCTTTTCGTACGTTTATTGGGAATATTGACGTGAACTGGGTGTATGCAGTTAAAAATAAAAAATGAGAAACGATATTGTAACTAATCTTAGTATATTACATCAGACTGTAACGCGTTAACGCGTTCGAACATCGGAGATATAAATGATCTTTAATTATTCGGGCGTCGATAACGTGGCAAGTCAAATGGCATCTTACGATTCTGATAAAAAGAAAACTGATAATCGTATCTCGCGTTGCGACATCGACGATGCGTTCGATCACCAAAATTTCCACAAAATTGAAGTAATTTAATCGACGAGATCAAGCGTGATAGAAAGTTAGAATTTATCATGGTTGATGCTCGTTCAACTCTTTCGCGTTTTAAGAATTCTATTCAAATTCGACTCGGGGTCGAGTATGTACACCAACAATAACAGTGAATGATAGTAATCAAGTGTTTGTACATTGTCTTTCATTTACAATTTCGGATTTGACGGAACTGCAACTTACGATACGTGGAAAAAAAAGTATTGAAACATTATCAGTAAACGGATAATGGGTAAATATTCACCCCGGGGAAGACATATGTACTCGAGGACTGTAATAAGTGTTGATGAAAACGTAAGAGACTCGGCAATTTCAATAATAATAGCGTGCGGATAGGTGGATCTTCAAGCTTTTGTACCTAGAAGCAGAAAACAAAATGATCGCAAACAGAAATCGATCTAAAATAGTACGTTCTAGTGCCACTTTCTCATCTGTAACCGTGACAGTTGCAACTACCCTGCTAGATCAAATAATAGCCGGTTATCTGTGCCACCCCGGAGACGTTAAACTAAAATTCTTGCGTGACAGGTGCAATTTGAATATGATTATTGAACAACTGAGTGCTGGTTTAAAACCGAGAATATCATTGCATATAATAATTATATTAGACAAATATGATAGATGCGTTAACGTTTTCTTTTTTCTTAAAATATCAATGAAACAACAAATGCTCTTGACATTTTACCGAATATAAAATAATGTACTGTTTCATGTTATCTGAAAGTTATTGCAAAAATTTAAACTGTTCAATAATATCTAAAAATAACCTTTCAATTTCAACAATAATATTTGGGAATGATCGACGAACTCTTTCTTCGATCAAAATTCTCTCATTTTGTATCTAACAAGAAAACGAATCTATTCGTGGTTACGTTAACATTTCCTCCATACGTGACGAGTTTTGTTATTACATTTTCACTTATCGTCAATGAATAAATCTTCCTCGACAAATACATAAATAATTACAACAACGTTCACGCTTTAAAAGTTAATTTGCACGATCAACGTGAAGGGGAAATATCAAAATTTTATGTCGCACAAAAGGACAAAATCGGTGATTCAGAAATCGATGAACTTCTATGATAATATGTTCGAGTTTGCACATTCTTATCTCCGCGTAACCACACTGTTGCGACTACCCTACTAAATCAAACAGTCGTTTATTTGCGCCGGAGACACAAAGGAAAGTGGTTCGCGCGACAGCCGCGATATTTCCGTTTCAAGCTTGCAGCTTCCATTTTTCAACGACACCGTTGCTAATTGTAAGTTTTAGACAAGCAATTGAAGATCGCAGGATCGCGCGATGCCCGGCTAATAACAGCCGTTCGGGCACCCGGGGAACAATTTTGCAGACGGATTATCAAAGCCTGGCCAATCGATTAATCAATCGAGCCAAGAAAAATGGAATACCGAGGGCGTCCTACGTTCGTTGCCTTTATAATATCCCGACTGTCGCGAACACGTATGTATCGTATGGTAACGAACGCGTGGAAGTACCCCTCGCAGGCCGGCGCATAAATCAGCCGGCGCGGACAAGTTTAATAAACATATTATTAGGTCGACCGGTGGTTTCAGTTATCTCGTAATTAACAACTGGGAAATCACGGCGGGAACAGGATTCGGAGGATCGGCGTGCAAAAAGCTCCGTCGAAAACTGGAAGTCGATGAACAGGAGGCAGGAGGTCGCCCGTTCGGCAAATAAATTATCGCGGGAACTAACGGTGCAGCGTTGCAGGCGGAAAAATCAGGTGTACAACAAAGAACCATTAGAAGCGGGGGTGGAGGGGGGGACATTGTCGGCGCGCGATAAAATACGACGTGGGACGACGTTTTCGACAGACCGCGATAAACCAGCTTGTAAGTAGATAAGGGGGCTGCGGATAGATCGTTCGCCAGCCCTGATTAGTGACACGTGTCACCGCTTGGTCGCATTTCGAAGCAATAATTAGGGGAAACGTGATCTTGCGCGCGCGGTTTATCTAAACGGTTCGCTCCTTCGTTTGGTAACCACGATTTTCCGAAAGTATCAACAGCGTGTAACGACGATGTTTCGACACCCTTTGGAACGCGATAACGTCTTACGGATTGCACCGAACCACTTGGAATCTTGTTCAAATGTTAATCTAGAAAACTAGATTGACTTCTCTTTCAATTTTTTAATTTTTTCACTTCGTTTTTTAGATCTCGGGAACTCGTGCTGGCAGCAATCGATTGTTGCAGAGATATGCTACAAGCATAAAAAGATGTGGAGAAACCTTCAGATTTTCTACTTATTTTGATTGAAAGTCGCGAACAACTTCGATTTTCACGATCTCTAATCGTTTGTAACAAGCAATTTAATGGAATATATATATATATATATATATATATATATATATATATATATATATATATCGTTTTCCGATTTGTCAACAGAAAAGATAACTTTCCCGATAAAGTATCATGACAAGGTTAAAGTTCGTTTTCCGACAAACTCTTCTTGCATAACGTTCAGAGCAGTTGACATTTGGTAATCTGACAGTTTCAGCTTTAGCCATTGAACTTTATAAGATACCTAGGCTGAGAAATGTGAATAACGTTTACGTAAACGATATTCTGTCGTCGAACACAAATTCTCTAAAAAAAAAGCTACGAATTTTATACTACGTATATTTTTCTTGGCTATAGAGGAAAAATTTGTTTAGAGCGATAGTCTTGACAACATATTTTCGAGATCATACTACGAATGAAAAGTGTGCTAGTATAAATTAAAATACGTCTAACAATTAAAGTTGACGACAATTGAACAAGAAATCTTCCCGACGTGAACGTATCGGTTTAATGATCAAGAATAAGGCAATGTATCCTTAGAATCCAATTACGCATATTATTAACGCGCCGCTGGCGAAACTATTAACGCGATCAGAAACGACTATACCTGTCAGATAACTTGTCATTACAATAAAAGTATGGTAAAGATCGCGTTAATAACAGGTTATATTTGCGTCCGAGACTGGAGATCATCCATGACTTCCGAATTACAGAAGCAAATACGTGGAATTGAAAATATAATTGAAAACTCGTTTTCATTTCTTTATTATAAAACTAACCGACGCAATTAGGCGCATTAGCATGCTAAGGATATATATATGTATTTCGAAAGTACTATATCGCTCGTATAAATTTCAATGAAGATAACTGCGGCGACGCGGAAGCGTTAACTTGATAGCAGCGAATACGGTGATCGTTTGTGTAACTGTAGCATCCCCGAGAATCTCATAGCTTAAGGAATCTGGAGCAGTAAGATCAACGATATTTTTCTTAATCTTGTTCCGCAACTTAACGCAATCAGCATGGTTTCAGTCCGCGAAATAAAACTGTTGGCGCTCGGGGAAAAATAGAGAATACGCATCGCGAGGAACAGGAAGTTCGAGAACCGATAACCGGCCTCGACCAGTCGGCATCGCGATGGCGGCCTTTAATCGTTGTCACCTACTTACATTCTTGAATCCTGTATTTTCTGATTAATTTCCGAAGGTCGAGCGAACAGCTTTTCCGCAGTTTAATTAAGACTCGATGAAGCTTAATGTCAAGGCTTCGCCGACGGTGCGAAAAGAAATATCCTTATTACACCGGTATTACAACCGCGCACGTATCCTCCGTTTCGATTCATTCGAGCTCGTTGTGCTCGCCGAATATTATTTCTTACAACAAAATAATCGAAACACCTACAGAATTTTCTTTCAAAATCTATATTAACGTTACAATTGGTTTTATTCAGATTGCTCAGAATTACGAATTGATTACGATTAATTCTCACAGTTGCGATTTTTATTAGACCATGCAGTTAGATAAAAAAAGGTCATTAAAGAATGCTTATCATTTCAACGATCATAACGGGAATCTTCGTCCGACAGTTTCGTTGTTAAAAAATTGATAAACGACTTTTACAGAAATATGTTTCTTGGCATACGATTCTTGTTTTTGCTGCCGTCATTTTAAGAAATACATTCTATTTTAGATGAAAAATCTGTTATATGAAAAACATCGCTCACGTACCTACGTGATTATCAATTTTCAAGCGCATCCTCGGTCTAAAATAATTGCCCGGTGTCGAGCAACTGAACGAACGAATATGTCTGTTTTTAGCATTTATTGCTACGCAGAAGTCCGAGAATTATTTACCGAATAATTTTCCCGTTTCCCACGAGAAATGTAATTTTCCGGTAACTTGTGTTTAGCAATAAAAAACGTGCGCCATCTTGGGTTCAGTACACCCGATCCGTGAAGGAACGGACGGGGTACGAGGGACGGCCGTCGCGTTACGTCGGAAATAATTATTTTCATTATCCGGCGTGTAAAGAACGGGTCGGCGCCGAGAATGAAAATTATATCGGTCGCGTGCGCGCTTATTAAAGCGCCGCTGATACACGCGTTCGCTCGCGTCTGCGTCCGCAGAAAAAATGTTTAGAAATCGTGTCGTTAATTCGATGCTGCTCGCATAGTTGGGCACCAGCTAATTGGAAAGCGGCTATCGCGCAGCGGTAAATTTGATTTCAGGAACAATAGGAACTTGAAAAGATGTTCCGGTTTGAACTGCCTCTTCTCTGCGCGATACAAATGCAACGTCGTCGTTCGCGCGCGCGCGCGCGGGCAGCTTGTTTCGCTGTTTGCTGACGATAATTGTAGACTCCACTTCAATCTCCGTACATGGAACTCTGGCTTGAAGTTCATTGCATTTCGTGCTTCGAATGATGTCATCCACGCACGTTGACGACATCTGCTATTATGAATTGAACTCAATCTTGTACGGCGGACTTTACACTTCGGTGAGTTTCGTTAATTAAATTTGTCGGCCTGTACCCGCGAAGTATTTAAAAGTGCTCGAGCACGGCTAAACGTGCGATAGCGTTTAACGGTAATTGAAATACTGGCGTAACGGTGATTTAAAAAACTGTGAAAAAATCGATCTTTTTGCAATTTCTTGGAGAATATAGGTTCGAAAATGGGTCTACGAAACCTCGTGTCTGAATTCTAAAAATTATGAAAATTGCCCTGTTTGAATAATCATTGGTGTACAAAACTTCAAATCTGTCTTTCTCGAAACTATGTTTTTCAGAACGTTGTTCACAGCTTCTCAAAATCTATTTAAGAAATTGTCTTCGAAGTTGTCTTAAAAATCAATAGGAAAAATCAATATAATCGCCACTTTCCTTTTTAATTATCGGCTATTTATTATTTTTAACGAAATAGCCAAGCTCACACTAATTAAGAATCTTGCAAGCTTTTACATTTCAGAGAAACAAAATGGTCGCAGTCTCGGTCACCGTGAGGCCATCTTTTTGAAATGTATCTGCGTTTCGGAATGCCGGTTGCCATCGTTTTTAACTTTCCCGAACCTAGAAAATTTGTAAATATTTCTGGAACATGTCTAAACAAGCCTAGTAAATGTGACCACGAAACATATTATAGTTCCTTCGCAAAAATATCTAAAAGAACGTGAAAGAAAGCCGCGCGCGCTTTACGCTAAAATACTCCTTCAATAGAAAATTTATGTGAAGTTCGCTCGATATGGATTAGCACACAGGCACGCGTGTTCATTAAAACGATGCTTATGGAAATTCTGTTTATAGTATTTCATTGTCCCATCCTCTCGCATGCGAAATAAACGGTTTCTATTTCCTGTTCCACACATCGCATTCAAAAGCGCCTATAATATAAATCAATCGACATGAGAACTTCCGGTCGAACTTATTCCCACCGACGACACTTAACGTGCCTTGTTCTTATTGTATGTAAAAATTTGATCGAGATTACAGATAAATTATGCGCACGGTACAACATCGGTTGAACAAATTTGACTCGTAATACGACGAGTTTCTGTTCCAATAATCGCGGATAAAATCGTAAATCAGCTATTCAGACTTCGATTAGACCGACCGGGCCGCGATGAACGATTAATTAGGCATTCATTGAATTTCGATTCGATCACGTTTAACAGACTCACGTGCGGCATGGACGCGTAAAATCCGCGCAGTCTACTAATCGCCGGCACGGATCGTGTGCACAATGGAGCCGATATCGGTGCGCGGCACAAAGAAATTAAACAGCCATAAGCATACGTTAGCCGGAGCAGTTAACAGTACCGTTCCCCTAATAACCAGATATTTCTGTCGCGAACGTAACAAATTTATCTGACGCAGGCTATCGCGGCATTTGCATGGAACAATAAAAATCGTCCGATTGAAATCGTTTAACCCATATAACCGGCGGCGGGGTGACGCGCGGCTACGCCGCGAGCGGCGAAGTTCAAGCAAGGCCGGAGCGTGAAATTTATTTGAAGACGCGAACGGAACCGGTACGCGGTCTCATTAAACCGTCGAATAGGAGGACGGCGACGGGCGCGCACAAATGTCCCGAACCACCTCTACGCGCCGCCGCGTTTTCTACCGAATTTTTCTGCCGATTATTCGCGCCGATCTTCCGCGCGGAGAACGGCGAGGCCCCCTTTGAGAAGCGGAAAAGATACGCTGACAGTCGAGCTCGCGACGCAACGCGCGCCAGTCTCCCCTATTTGCATCTCGGAATAAATTATAAGCCGCGGAATGGCATGGTCGTCGATCAACGCGTAAAAAGGACAGAGAGGGCCAGGATCGACGGGACCCCGGCCGATACGCGCGAGAAAATCCGCCTCTATACCGTCCGACCCGTGCCTTTTCTCTACCCCCTTGCCCCGGGCTGAAGATCGAGCGATCGGACACACGATAGCGCAAATCATCGATGCAACGAGGCTGAATGCAAATAGCGGCGAGTGCGGTGGTCCCGATGGGGAACAAGCAGATTGACGCGGGACATAAACATTTCTGCGGATTTGACGTCGAACCGGGAGAACGACCGTGTGATTCACGGATCTCCCGCGGTGTCAAGAAAGTTTGCTTCGTGGAAAAGCATGGTTGATCTGGTTCGTTGTCTGTATGTACTACGGTTAATCGAGAACCTCTCTGCGCGACGAAAACGTAGGACACTACGTGGATACTGGGACGCGCGTATAAATATTTCGAGGAAAACGACTCGAATTGCTCCCTAATTCGCGCTCAGATTGCGCACAAAAATGGGCAATTTGCGAAGAGGAGATACGATTATTCGAGCCTTGCGGTTCGTTTTTAAAGTTACGAATTGTCACAACACGAACAATCGTATCTCCTCTCCCCAAATTGTCCATTTTTGTGCACAGTCTGAACGTCAGTTAGGGAGACATTACTGTATTTCGAGAAAAACGACTCGAATTGCTCCCTAATTCGCGCTCAGATTGCGCACAAAAATGGACAATTTGCGAAGAGGAGATACGATTATTCGAGCCTCGCGGCTCGTTTTTATAGTTACCGATTCTCAACAACTATAAAAACGAGACGCTAATTTCTAAACTGCGGATTTTATGCATTTATGACGAAAATGAATAGATCTAATTCAAAACCAAAAGGGCATTAGACAAATTTAAGGATATTGTTACATCGTTTCCAACTAATTATGATTATTAAAAGGGGAAAGATACTTTCATTTATATTTCTTACGATTAACTCAAATAATTTTTATTGCGCATAAAGATCCGAAGAATGGTAATTACCAACTACTAATTAGCGTCTTGCTTAACATTTCATTGCATTGTGCAGCAAGCGTGCTGTACGATACACATATTTTTCACATTTATGTTGTATCATATGATTTTTTTAAGCGGTTACCATACACGTCTTAAGTATATATTCAATATTTACGAAGATAAGTGAAAATAAATATGTTTCGCTCGTGCAGTATTACTCTCATATTCGCAGGCTTGCGATGTATTATACGAATATAGGAATTTTACGGATATCTTAAGCCGACGTTAAGAATCTTAAGGTAATATCGGAAAACGAGAAAATGAAACGCTCTACGCATAAATTGAATGACGCAAGGGGCAAAGGAAATCGGTCAACCGCTCCACCAAGCCTCTTCCAATTTTCAGACTTTTCATTATTATTGGCTAAGTTACGCGTTGAGCAAGAAATGTGATTCGGTGGAGCGGGCGACCGATCCCCCAATAGAAGTGAGTTCCGGGAGGTCGTAGAAAAGTGGCGACTACGGGCGGGCAGGTGAGGCGGAGCGAGCGGAATACCCCCCTTGCCCCTCTGACGAAACGAACGACTTCTTCTGAGTATCGGGCAATACTTAGTAAGTAAAAAATATTACCATCGTTGTCGATGTTTGTAAACACTAAATCTACGAAGGCAACTGAAGCATACACGGCAACTAAATTCTTCACGCAGATGTACAAACTTTAACCCGAGAAAGATAACCTACGTCGCAGAGGCGCCTGCGAAGACTGTTGATTTTTGTTAATTTTTCATAGAGGTCTAGTGATTTAAGTTTAAAATTACTTAAAATATAAAAAAATATAATATAAATGCATTTTATTTTTACAATAATGCCAAACCTTTAAAATGACTAGATTAACTTAAATAAATATCCATTGTTAGTATAAAATTGACGCCTTAGAAAAGCATGCGCCTCTGAAGCGTATGGTTATCTTTTACGTACGTTGTCATATGGTTATCTTTCTAGGGTTAAAGTCGAATTTCTCGAAAACGGAACCCCGTATAAAAAAATGTTATACCAAATTTGTTTGACTTAGAATCACCCCCCTTAGAATCATCCTGTATACCATACGTTACTATAGCATAACGTAACATCAAATATTAAATGTTGAACATGAAACTCGATATCGCATATGATTCCTCTCGTTATATGCTTACAAAAAGAACATCTTACTCGATTTAGAAGCTTTCTTTTTTTAAAAAACAACGGCCTATATTGTTTTGACAAAAATGTGTCTTGCACTACAAAAATACAGGCAACAATCTGTGTAATCTTGAAACGATTGATTCAAACAAAAATGGTTCGACGACCAGATATCGATAATATAGTAATGTCTCCCTTACTGACGCTCAGATTGTCCACTAAATTGGATAATTTGGGAAGAGGAGATACGATTATTCGAGCCTTGCTGTTTATTTTTATAATTGTGGACAATTTATAACTATTATATAAAAATAAACCGCAAGGCTCGAATAATCGTGTCTCCTCTTCCCAAATTGTCCATTTCTGTGCGCAATCTGGGCGTCAATTAGAGAGACATTACTGTAATATGTTTGAATGCATGTGTTATTCTCCGTCCCGAATGTATACACGTCATGAATCAATTTTCTATCGTTTCGTGTAGAACAGTATCGCATTGTAATGCATAACGTAGAAAAACGGGATTGGTTGTGTAAATTGTCGGCGGACAGAGGCAAGAAAAAATTAGGAACGGGGCTATAAGTGTCGGCACGGACGTCGGCTCGAATTTATGACGGGACTCTAATGAAATAAAAAGCTGTGTCTCGGCTCTGTGGCAACCCTAATCGAGTGTGCGGCGTTTTCATGTAGATCCATTCGCGCCGTGCTAATAGGATGAATTAAATCGGCCGATACGGTTGCCCATCTGCCGGGCCAACGATGCGTCTTCTTTTCTCCCCTGGGAACGAGCCTTGCGGAAAATCTTCGCGTGGCATCGCAAAGCAGACACCGGTGATTTACGACTCATTATACACGGCCGATCGAGGAATCGCGTAACGATGGCTGCAGCGAAATTAATCGCTGCCGGTAATTATTTCGTTGGCTCGGTTTCTTGGAACAGCTGCCACGGCGGCGCAGGGGAGCGCCACGGTGCCCGTGCGTCAGTGTTTTGAAATCAGGTTGTCTGCTCGAACGGCATTAATCGACGCGTTCAACGCGCCAATAAACAATCCGATATTTTCCTTCGATAAATTGCTCCGGATTAAACATCGTTAAACATCGTTCCGTTTAAAAAAAAAATATAACTAGTATATCGGAGCAGCGAATAAAATAAATAACACCGTTTCCGAGCAACTCGAACGCGCAATCGTTTTGCACAACAATTGTTTATCGAAGTATGCAAATGTCGGTGATCATTAGACTGCGGATTTTTGTGCGTGCGACGGTAGAAGTGTTCGAAGAATTTAAGAATCTTGGTATATTATTTTCAATTTCTTGTGATCTTGTTAAATGGAACGGACTTCTTTTGTCTCACGATCGTTGCAGGGTATTTTGAGATTGCATAGAGATTTGCAGACTAATAATTAGAAAATTGCGACTTTCGTTACAGCAGCCTTAGTTTTACTAAATCGAATCTCTTTCTTCATAATCTTAAAACTGTTCGAAGGTCGAAATAATCACGCAAAAGAATCTCATAGAATTTTGCATCCATTTTTACATCTGACTTCTCAACTCATGAAGTGCTTCCTTCGTGATTCTATGTTCCAAAGAGTCAGAAACAAATGAAATATTTCATAGTATTTAAAATCATTTGTGAATTCTTACTCAAGAAACTTGAATTTTTATATCTAGATACAAAGACATTAATAAACTGCAAGTCGTACTGCAAAATAAATATTTTCTTAATGAATTCTAAGGAACAGAAGTTATACAGAAAAATGTATTTCTCTTATTAATAATCTCGGTAAATTAATTCAATTCTTCTAATGTCTTCATTGTTTGACATACATCGCCTAGTCAATTCTAGCATAAGTGCACAACTGCATTGATCTTAAACCTTCAGAAAAGTTCGAGAAATTCAATTGGGAACGTTCTGCCTTTAACGACGGTTTGCAACCGGGTTGCAATCGGGCGCTGTACAAATTAAAGACTGTCCAAGTGTGCGTGATTAAAAATAAACGCGTGAGTCGGTGTAATTTCACGGTTGCGCGATTTAGTTAAGTCGCGTTGCTCGCGTGAGGGCCCCGACTGTCCGTTGTCGCCGGGGCCCGATGGAAATAGTTATGAGCACAAAAGCTTGTGCAAACAATGAACGCGTTCCTTTATCCCGTGGAGACTGCAGAATGACACGGGGGAATCCGAGATCCGTTTTTAGGAGGATTGTTTGCGTCCGTTGACGTCACGGGGCCCGTGTTTGATCTCCTAAGAGCGACAGCCTGTTGAAACTGCACTTGTCGCGTTTGACAAAGTCGATCCTTCGGTTTGTGCTCGAGCTATGTATACGTTAACTTGTCTAATTATTATACCGTGATTGTATTTCATGCTGCGGCTGCTGCATTATTTAATCGTATACAGTGATGCGAATAATTATAGACGCAAAGTAACTTCTACATCTGCAGCGATATTTAAACAAAAACTGAACAAAACAACATGTTTGCATATTTCTGTAAGGTAAAAATAAACGCATTTTTATCTTTAAGATCGCACACTTCGATTTTTCCATTCGATGTTAAAAATATAGAAATTTCAAAGCGTCTAAATTTTCTGAAAAATTATTTCAATAATTCTTCTGACAAAACTCATACATTCCGAAAAAAGTTTCGCGGAAGGAAATAGATCGTATTATGCGAATAAAATGTGAAGAAATCACACTGTCTTCAACGTCCATAAATGAGAAACAGTTGTTCGGAAAAGATTGCACAGTGTCTCCAAAGATTCTGAACACGATTAATAATTAACAAATAGGTTTAGCCAGCGATTTCCGTACCGTGCAACGTCGCTCCGCCCAGAAGATTCGTAGAATCATCAAACGCTCGAGAATCCTGTCCGACGACGCGACGTTCGTCGACTCCTATCGTCGAAGAAACGTCGATGAACTTGACTGAAGGTTTCACTTTCCATCGTTTCGAAGAATTATCGAGAAGAGCGGTGCATGAATAATTCATGCGTGCATAGTTCCAAAGAATGATTTGCTTAATGACTCTTTTTTTTTTCTTGAATAACCGGCTATCGAGCCTGTATCTACAGTTATTGTCCCCGACTGGTTCGCACGAACCTTGAACCTCACTATCGAGCCGCAAAGAGACCGTGCGTTTCCCTAAGACGAAAAAGTCCCGTCGAAACCCGCCGAGTTATCCGCCGGCGCATCGCGTTAATACTAAACGCGATCAACATTGTAAACGTTATCTGCGTTTTCATCTTCGCGGTCGGCAACCTTTCTTTAAAATTTCTAAACTCGTTACAGCTTTCTAACCGTGCCTTCCGCAAATCCTTTGTCCGATTAACAGGCCAACGGGCAGTTTTTCCATATTTCTGTTCACGCGGGCAGCCCGCCGATCGAATTATTACATTTAAAAACAATTACGTTCTTACGATCTCCCTTCAAGGCCTACTTACTGTCCCTTCCACCGGCTTCGATATCGATAATCTGCGGTGTTTATTATATCCAATTATTATCGTTGATCGCGTCGCGCACTCCCTTCGATCTAGAATTGTTTATAAGCTTACCAATGTTTATCAATGTTTAATCAATGCTTGATCGACAAATGAACATAAATTTCACTTCATTGCGATTCACTTTGAAATCGCACGTTTTTTGCTTTTGTGGACAAATGTAAAATCTAAAAGTTCCGGCCGTTTTGTTATTAAATTTCGTGAATTAAGAGTCAAAGAAATTCGTTTTTTATATAATCAAAAATTTCTAATGTTACTTCAAATCGCTACGTGTTCAACGAAAATTAGGCAAGATGGCGGCGGTAAACAATCGTTACGATTTTGCACAAATTCTCACCTTAATATTTATAATAAATCTTAGTTGAAGTGCATTACACGTCTGCGTTGTTCGCATTAATTTTCGTTCGATCTAACATTTCAAAAACGTATTTCAAATCACCGAAGATGCCACGACGGTACGCCAAAATGGCGGCGATTGGGAGAAACTGAATTTTTCAAATTTCTTATTCTTTTATGATTAATTTTATTGGATGATGAGCATGACACATCGACCTAATTGCCCACAGTTCTTCTGTGAACTGTTTGTTGCATGAAAATACTGTTCCCAATAACGCTTATGAGCGCATGTCCCTCGAGGCGAAAGATGTCTTTTCCATTTGTTTGGATATTCGCAAAAAAAGCCGCACACTCGCGACACGCGTACGTACTTTCTTTCTTGGAATTAAGGGGCCGTAAAATTCAAACCGAGGGTCGCTCCAATTACGGGGAAATAGGGCACGGTCGATCACAAACTCGCAAGAAAAACATACGTAAGAACAACGAGAGCATCGCGGCTTGGCTGCCGTAGCTGCAGCATCGTGTTAGCTACGAAAAAGCCGAAATCGCTTGTCCTGGCAGAGATCTTTCCGTGTTTTGCCAACATGGAGGAAGGATTAGAATAAAAACGAACGTTTCGTAGCAATTTTATCGTTATCGTGTTTGAAACGGTGCTGAAATTCCAAACGATCTATCGAGGATTTACTCGAGATTACGTTTAGCAATTTCAGGCTTACCATGATCGTGCCCATACCATATCATTTATTTAACAACCACATTTGTTTAGAAATCCGCAATCTCTAAATGCTAAAAGCGTATACATAAAGTTTGCTACAGCTTTTTTAAATTTTTTATGTACAAAATTAAGATTTTAATTGATTGAAACAGTTTCAATAAAACTAAGCAATATTTTGATAAAAAAAAGTATAAACTTACATCGTTCTACAAGTGAATTTTCTAGTTTTCATCTCATGTCACCCTTTCTAATTATACATCTAACATTCTACTTAATGTAAGATAACAAAACTTTCAAAATTGCAAAATGGTAATTGTCTGCATTGCACAAAGATTTATTAATTTTAACAATTATATAATAGTGTCTATATATAGTGAATATATAATAGTGTCTTTGACATAACCATTTTCATTGTGCATAAAAATCCGCAGTTTAACAATAATAAATAATCTAAGGGCACTATTTGGTGCCATTTGCTACTCCACAAATGTTAAAGCACAATTAAATAAATCTTTCTAAACAAAGGAACTTTCGAATTTCTTAAAAGGGGTTTTAATAACAAATAGAAAATCACGAAATTCAGAGTTTAAACGTTGTTTTCTATTGGGAGATTATGAATTTGTTTCATATCGAACAACATTTTTACTTTGCGAATTGCGTCGCCGGGAAATAACGCCGCGGAGCAGGAAGCGGATCGGGCTGGCTCGAGAATCATAGCTCAGAGGTAGAATTATGGGCATTTAATTTATGAATATTATTTATGACAACCCGCGTCAAGGACGACGCGATGAGAAACCAAGCCGCCATTACAGCCGGCACGGATGTGTTGAAACCCGTGGAATGCAGATCATTTCGACCATAATGATAATTCCTGGCCAAGGATCATGAAGTTTCATCGTGGCTTTCAGCGTCTTAATTCGTCGCGTTAGGACGATAGACGCTCGTGTTAATTACTAGGTAAAGTGACTCGTACAAACGTACTGACACGGATCAAGACGCTTCAGGAAGCGGAAATTCGACGAGATTACGTAATTGTCGGTCATGCGACCAGATGACTTACCTTACCCGAGGTGAAAGCTCCGAGGCGAGAATACCTGAATTTTGAGCAATTCAAGTTTCCTTGAAATTTTTCTTCGCGGGAAAATGTAAATCAATAGAATCAAGTTTTATCCGATTAACAATACATATACTGACGTTACTACAATTTTTGATTATATATTCAAACATCATATTCGCTTCATTATTCATTGAAAAGGATTAATGGGTTGTATTATTATTTTCCTTTTGTTTATGAATTTGGTAGAATATAATAAATTAGTACAATATACTGAAATTTGAACAAAAAATCGGATTTGTTATTTCGTTATTCTATCATTTACGTTTCTGTATGCTTACTAAACATTAATCCTCTAATTGTACAATCAAACAGTATTTACTGAACATGTCGATGTGTGGTTACTGTAAACCAGAAAATTGAATAATAAATAACAACGATAATCCTTAAGCCTCAAGCTTGTAAAACTATCATGGAAAGATAAAAATATTTTCCACCAATACGAGTTCCTGAAACAGGAATTCCGGCAACGCGACAAAAATTTTGTGACGTATTTTCTCGTACAATGTTCTATACAGGGTGTCCCAGATTTGTTTGGCCAAACGATATAAGCATATCCTCTGCGAGCGTAAATGAGAACAAAATGATATAAAAATGACAAAAACAATATGTGTTCTGAACCAGTGGAACAATGAAAATAATTTAAGACCAGCAACGTAAAATTTCCAACGATTTCCAATCACAAATTATTACGGAAACAAAGAGAATCCTAAACGACCGCTATCTTTATTGCGATAAATGCAGAAAACCTTTATCTCGCGTAAAAAGGCCGCAGTCTAATTGCGAATAAAAGCCGTCGACATCGTCAAAGACACGCGAATTCGAAAAGAATTTTTCGCGAACCATGAATAACGGTTTCTCTCTGATTCAGAAGGTTCGCCCGGAAAAATCGCTGGAAAGACCAAAGAACAAACGCAGAAGAACAGGCTGCAACAGTCGAAAAGATGTTATCAGCGCGGACCGATCAGCGTGATTCTGTTCGCGCGAACCGAGTGGTCCCACGTGAGTTACGCGAAGACAAGAAGCGTAAAAACGATCACGTGGTGGTAACCGTAAAAATCGGCGTTCAATTTGATACGACAGCGGCTGCTCGCGGATTGATCCCGGGCTGATTAGGCCCGGTTCCGCGATGCACCTACTCATTAATGCATGTACACGGCGGAGGAAGAAGAGGGGCCCGCGCCACGGCCGAGCCGCGTTCCTTTAATAGACGTGGCAAAACTAATGGATGACAGGAATAAGAAAGTCCGAGTTCGCGGCGAACACGCTCCGGACCGGGCCGCAAAAACACGGGGCTTATCACCGCCTTCATCTTGTATTCCGTTTTTGCGGCGAATAATTACAACAAACTAGCATGGCTCCGCGGATCGTCGAGTTCTCCGGTTTCTGGGATCGCGGCATGAAAACCGCGCGAGCGCGCGCGCCCGTCGATGCGATTAACCCGTCGTCGACGAAAAATCGCGGCCGACTTTAATCCGCGGCCGAGAGATCGTGCGCGTGTTGGACGCGCTAAAAATTCCCCGGGACTTGTCGCTTTATTATGACGCGAGGCCTGCGCGTCGTTAATTAACGTGCCGCGCGTCTCGCGAAAGATGTATAAACTCGGGCGCTTTACTGCGACGTTTCCATCGCGAGCTTAATTAGAGCCGCTTTGCTCGCTTCGCCTGCCCAACCGAATTATTATGCTGTAACATGCCGCGTTGAGCCGAGCCGAGCCGAACCGGAGCGGAGCGGAGTCCCGGACGCGACGTACGCGAACGCCGAACGGGTACGCGCGCGCTACGAGCATCGGCTCAACACCGCCGATGATCGAAGATTTCGTAGTTTTGCTGTTTCATCGTAATTGTCGGGACGACCGTGATGGATGAGAGGTAAAAAGAAACGGCGCTGGGAGCGGTTGCCACTGGAAATGAGAAGTTATGCGTGTTTCACGGCGTCTTCTTATATTGATTCTTGTTACAGCCCGGCCGTATCGGGGATTATGTTAACGTTCAGCATGATTGGGAACGCTGTTCCGCGTGGCACGAAGTAATTACATCGTTGTTTGTTATTCCCGGTGCTCATAAATGAAATTAGCTACCGTTCGGCGGCCGGCTCGCCGCGATGCTTCTTGCGACTTTGTATTCGAAATATTATGACGCTTTACAAATCGGTTGGAATTAGGGAACAGGACTGAGGATGCTCGTGTAAATGTTAATGTTCGTCGGTCGGTTTTTTGTACGCGGTCGAGAACCGGCGGAAGATGTATTTGTTTATTAACCGAACGATTCTGCGCGGTGAAAATAGCGCCGACGTTTGTTAATAGGCGTGTAAAGTGCCTGGTTATTATAATTCTGTAATTATTGTAATTTTTCATTCGGTTCGGGTAGCGTCTGCGAGTTTTATAAAAGTGATAACAATTTCCTGTCGGTGTTCTTTTTTTCTGATCGATTTGATTTTCTGTAAGCGTCCTGACACTTTTTCGCAGGGGACGCGCGTAGATCAGAAACTGTGGCTTGATATTTCGAGGTGAAGTGAAACAGTTAGTGATTCAATTTGCGAATTTATTACATCCACTTTCGCGGACATATTCGACGAGAATGGAGCTACGTGGAATTTTAATTCCTATAACTGTAGTCCTCGAGGAAAAAAAAATCAAAAAATTTGCACAACTGAACATTACGTTTTACTGTCTCGCAAAAAATTTTATGAGCTATAAATACACAGAAATATTCGCGGACCAATAGTAATTTACCGTAAGCATAAAATATTACGCGAATATATACATAGTCTGTTAGCTGTTCTAAAATACGAAAATATTTCGATTAATGAATTAAAGCATCAGATTAAGTAGCGTATAAATACGTTATAATGTTAAGGTAATGTTCTGTGGTCGTACCTGGTCGTAACATCGTAACACCGTTTATTTGGTCATTAATTATAATGGTGGTGAAACTTAAGCAACGAGTAATTAATTAGTTATAATTATATTTTTCTCTCTCGGGGGGAGACGCGCGTTCAATCAATTATTACCTAACAAATTAATAGATATTATTAAGCTGCATATATTTCTAATAAATGAAACATTATTTTCTATATTTTTACAACGTTACATTATTCTGCAACGATGAATACAGCCTTGACCCCGACCGCGAAGAGTAACGTAAAACAATTGTGTCTCAAATTAAGTGGAAAACTCACCAAACATTTGCTTTTTTAACACTAGATTTACGGAGCAGAAAAAACAGCTGTTTTATATTAGTTTATAAGAGTAACAATAAGACATTTATTCTGATTTTTAACAAGTGTTATTGTAACATTTGCCGTAAGTTACATATAAATTGAATAAATAACTCATAAATGTATCTCTACGATATGAATAATCGTAAATTAAAAAATGAGTGACCCGTCATTTTGACGGATTCCGTAAATCTAGTGTTAATAACAATTCAGACTTCTGCCTACAGTACTCTACAATGTTTGCTTTCTTACTTCTGGCCGCAGTTATGCTTAACCACGCGTTTAAAGTCCCAAAAGCAACGTTCGCTTTGTCCATTATACCGCAATCATTATCTGCAATATTTTGTGTGTAGATCTAAGGCACTTAACATTAAGTTTAGGTTCAACACTTGCAATTAGATTTCATTAATAAATGAAGCGATATACGAATTCTCGGAGAAGTCAGCCAGAAACAAGCGCACACAAGTAATTGTATAGCACAATTTTTATTATAATTCATTACTCAACATTAAACATTTGATAATGCAAGCACGCAAGTTTCGCGTGCGATCATTGTAAGCCTGTATTTGAGTTAACAAAGAAGACATTTCACGCATGAAATTTTGATGTTCCGTTAAGTGCTATACACACGAAGAACTAGTCGATTTCGGTAACGAATAAATGGAACGCAGATAAAATAATCGGTCAAAGGCCCGGCATCGAATGCCCGGGTCTCCTCGCGAACACGTTGCGACCCAGAACTTACGCGCAAGGTTAATGAAAGGAGCCCAATTTCTTTCGAGATGTGAGCACGGATTCCACGGTGTTTCCTCTTGGATTTCGTTTAATGATCAACGTTATCCTCATTAAACGATCGTTACTGCTGGCTTCGGTCGCAAATTCGGCTTCGGCCGGGTCCCAGTGGCGTAACAAGTTGCCTCGACCCGCGGTCTTTTAACGACTACTCTAAAAATCTGAATAATTCGCCATTCATCTTTCTCTTGCACGGACACGGACCACCCATAAATCGAGGGATCAAGCTAAAAAGAGGACGAAACGAAAAGACCGTAAACGAACTGCAGGTAAAACGCGAACAAACTTCGGTTTCACTCATAAGTATTACATTCTTAATTACCAAAAAACGATGCAGCATGGGGCCCAATAAATTTTAACGAGCCCCTCATTTTATTCGGATCTCGGATGAAGCCCTCGATGGTCCACGATAATCCTCAACCCTCAATTTCATTTCGACATTAACACGTTCGAATCGGCCGCTTCGGTAAATCGACTTCGATTTAATTTACGCTGCTGAGAAATTAAACTAAGACAATTTCATCTTATCCCAACATAATAAACGACCCGTAATGAGACAACATTGTGTAGCCTTTTTATTCGTTTTTATTTCTCTCTTTTTACGATTTATTTTTTTATTCTTTTCTTCATTTTTACACACACATTTTCATTCGATTGCATATTTATTAGTCGCCCGAATAAAATTTTGCTCCACTCTGCTGTACGTACAGTCACGGACAAAACGGAGTAACGATTCATAAAATTGGACCAAACAGTGTGTACTTTTTCGTATGAAAGAATTTTTGCAAAAGTTGCGATCGAATGGAATCACGTTCTCCCGTTTTAAAAAATGTCCGCATTATATGTTTGTCCAGACCGTATAAACAACGAGAACGCGTTCACAGGATTCAATCGAGTTCAATCGACGCAAATAAATGACCGAATAATTTCTTCTCGGTGTTTAAGCGGAAAATTCGAAGCGGCTCGTTTCGGTCTATCAGATGGTTCTGTGGTTTAAAAAAAAAAAGAAAAGAAAAAAAGGGACCGGAGAGAGCGGCAAACAAATGGCGGAGACAGTGACCGTTGCGACACAGAATTTCCAGGAACGAAATGCGCGCGATCGATTAAAGCGGATTCCACGGCTCGATATCGTTCGAGCATTTCACCGGGATCGAAGGAATTTTCGCTCCGGCAACGTTTCCCCCGCGTCAAAGCAGCAAGAATCCGCTTCTTGCTTACGCCGCTGGCAAGATATCCGCAATTAGGTGCCGCGGCCCGTTTCACGAGAAGCGGGGCCCCGTTAAAAATCTTTCGCCGTTTCCGTTTCAGCTGATAATTCGCCACGTCGCTCGCGACAAACGAAACGAGACAAGAAGTGGCGATTCGACGCGAAACGAAACCGGAAACCCGGCAGCTCCTCGGAAAGATCTACGGTCGGCGCGGCGCTGGGCATCTTGGTCCTTAATGAAGACTTTCCTTGCCGTTCGTTGCGCCGCGCCGGGAATATTTCGGACAAATTAATTAAACGAGAAATATGAGACGTATCGGTGGCCCCCGGAATTTCGTGCGCGTGTCCGTTTGATTAATGGAGCAGCCTGACGGTTAACGAAGCCACCGTGCTATGAATGCAATATCTCATTTCGCGAGCCTCGCGGGATATAAAAACGTGTCCGTGTCGAAATAATTGTTTTTATCGGCAGTTTGCATCGTCGAAAATTATTATGACAGGATTCGTCTCGTCGGCGAAGTTAAACGATTCACCCAAAAAGTTATCTTACACGCCTATTGAAGCTAACGTTTTCTGACTGGCACATTTCTGGTTCAAGAAATCAATTTTGCAAAGCCGACATAATTAAACAGAAATTTCCATTGTCCAGCAAAAATATTATCGCAGAAACGAAACCGTAATTAAATTACGATAGAAATGCAGGTTCGTAGAAAGAAGATATTATTCGCAGTTGTTATTGCACATTTATTTGATAAGGATACAAATAACCCTTTCAATGTTGATCAAAATAAAATAGTATAATAGAAGAAATACCTACATATTAACTACATGATTTTTGTTGACAATATATTATATGATTGTCATTCAGAACATGTTACTTGTACAAAGATCATGGTAGATCAAACGTTTCAAAAAACAATGTGGCTCTACCGCTTGAAGGGTTAACGTAATAAATTTAATAATCCAAGAACTGTTGAACGAAGCATTAGAAGAACAAGTAAAATAGCTGTCTGGATTCTAAAGTATCGGATATTAATCGCAGACTCGATTTGAAGGTGGCGTATCTAAATATAGATTTTTTCGTCGCAATTACCGTATTAACGAAAGTCGCATTATTTTTGCTCCAATGCTGGAAACACGTCGTCGTCGTCGTCGTCGCCGTCGTGCCGAAGTTACATAACGCTGTGCAACACGTAGCGAGCCTTTTGAAGCTCGATTAACCAGGACCTCGAGGAAAACGTGACCCGTGATAAAGGCGGCGCAAGAACTGAACATTTTTCGCTGATGAAACAGATCAGTGAAATGCAATCGCGAATTTATCACCGTAATTATTTATGATCTCATGCCGAGTGTCTCTCCGACTATCGACGCGTTATGTGCGCGGACAACGACAGATAACCGGGCCGGTTATTAATTGTTAAAGATTTCCCATTATCATTCTGTACAATAGCGGAACGCGTTACATAATTGTAAACCGCCAGAGATCCATTGACGCTTTCGAGGGAAATAAATTATCATGTGTCCCCGCGATATATCACACTCCACTTATTCCTGTAAAAAGTTAATGAGAACCTAATCGCGATACGTTGCAAGATATTTTCGGAGCCATTATTCTCCTTCGCGAGAATTATCGACCGGAAAATGTCGATATTTTCCCATGGCTGTCCGTGCCGAATTCTCTGTCAGTTCAGAACACGAAGTTCATTCTGAATTTCAATCGAAAATCGCTTTGCCTGACCGTAACCATGAAAGTAACATTAATTGACATTAACTGAAAACTAGTTTGCTACTTGGCTTTTCCTTTCTTTCTATAATACTAATAAATTTCGAAATAATTCTTTCATGTCTTGGACACAATGTTATTTCTATTTTTATAAAATATCAAGTGACCATGAATGTTTCATAACATTTTAAGAACGTTTTAATACATAAGCCAATTGTTTTAATTAAATTAAATTAAATTACATAAGCCTAGTTTTTATTAAATTTTTGTGAAACAAGTTTCCATTAAAGCACGTGAGCCAATTAATATAGAATTAGCTTTCATATTTTAAAATTCTTTTATACTTTGAACATATTGTTATTTCTATTACAATTCTAATTAGCTCGTGTAATGTCATCCTTCTCATTACTTTAGAATCCGATGCACGTAGAAATCCATCAACCCAATGTTTCAATCGTTAGTGAATAAATAAATAAATTCAGAATTTCATAAGTGGATTTAAACAAACAATATAAACTATTATTCTTTCTAAGGCTTTCGCGAAGGTATACCTTAGGGAAAGAATCAAACGAAGACGTATTCGTGCAAGAAACTTGGTCGCGCCAACCTCCGATTCTTAGTTAATTAAAACAACCTAAAGAGCGGCCGATCTTCGCGACAAGAACCGTTCGACTTCTCCGTTTCTTCTCCGCGGGCGCAGCGTTGCGAAAGAAAGCAACTTGCACGTTGCCCTGATTTCGACATTACAAGCCGCGAACCCCGGCGACCACGCTACTTATCAATCATTTTTTCGCGCAACGATCGAGCGGAGAGTGCTCGGGGGAAAAAATTGCGCCGCGATAAACAGCTCTTAAAGCGTGTCGTGTCCGGGTTTCACGAGTGGTCACCGCAGAGCCCGGCCGGCTCGCTTATCGATCATTTTTTGTCCGCGTAATAATCGAACCGGCGAACACCGGGCCGGAGAAAAAGGAAGAGGGAAACCGGAAAAATAAGGGGGGGAAAAAAGGGGAGCCGAGGCCGGCTCATCGAGCACTAGTGATAAAATAATTGTACAACGAACGAGCGTCGACGTTAACATCAATAACTGCGGGCTAATACCCGAAGAACGTTGATCTCGATTACGCTTTTTAGCTTCGGGACGGGAAGAGATGTTGCCATTCTTGCCGGGACGCGAATACGCGCGCGTGCTCGCGTTGTTGCACACGTACGCGAACACGTGCACCGATGGTAGAAAGTGTATTTGATTGGCCACGGAACTCGCTCTTTAGACAAAAGACGATACAAACTATCATTTCTAAGTCCGATTTCATTTGAATAGAAGCTTTCAATGATCACGTGGTTATGGCTGCTTAGATCGCGGATGAGTACGTCTTCGTTTTACGATTTCATATTCTCTTCTGATCTTGAAACCCCTACATCGTGAGAAAATATTGTGTGCGACTTTTTTCAAGTTTTGAAACTGTTAACGATTTCATATTTCATTTACAATATTTACGATATTTCACTTCGTATACAGTACGTCAAATGAATAATGATCAATTTTGTGTCTCACTTGCAAAAATACGAAATCTTTGAATTCTTTAAAAATGTATCATCTTATTGAAATCATTAATGGAAGAAACATTTTAGAAAATGTTTAAGGTCAATGTTGTGATTAATATTTCGGATGTGTAATTCTAGAAAAATTAGAGAGATAAGAAAGACGAAGTAATAATATAAAAATGTTGAAAATCTGCTCGATTGCATTAAAAATCTTATCTGTTGGTAAATGCTAATTTATTCGAATAAAAGGCAACAGAGAAACGAAGTCGAAAGGTATAATAGGATCGGTAACCCGTATATAGACAAACCGTAGTTTATTATCTAGTTTTTTCTTTATTAATATTTTATTCTGTATTTATGTTATATTAATTAATTATTATTTATTATATATTATATTGAAGTATATATATATATATTATATATTATTATTATATAATTATTATATATGTATATTATTTTATAATTATATATAATTTTAAATTCTTTGTATGTTATATTAATTATTTATTATAATATAACTCCGTTTATATATATTATATATTATTACATTAATTGCAATAAGTAGAAACCGAATAGAAAGTTACCCCTCTTTTCGGTCATTTTAATCGACCGAAAATAATATCTTGGTACATTTAATTCCATTTAATCGCCTCTCACCGATTTAAAACACCTCCCGTGCTCGATATAACCGTAAACGAATAAAAATCGATCTACCTGTCACAGCGTCGATTACGATCCCGGCCATAAGCCGGTCCAATTAATCGCGCGAAGAGTTCGCGACCGAACGCGGTAGTTGCACGCGGCAAGGATTATTGTTCGCCGTACGACCGATCGAGCACGTTCGAACGATAACGTGTGTACGCGTGCTGAGCAACGCGGCGAGCGACGCGGCCCGTTGCGTTGGGACGATTACGTTGAAGCACGGCGATGGCTATCGTTCTGTACGCACGATTAAATTGATTTATGGATAAACGTTAACGGCGGCATTTATTTGTAGTTCGTAGCAGGCTGGCCGCGGTCTACCGCGCGAGAGTGGGTGAGCCCCGCCACAAGGAATTCGATGTTATCTACCGGCAGATATGAGATCGGACGGTTGCATGACGTGGTTTTTTCTTTGCAGTTCTTTTTCGTTACGATCGCTCGGCTCTTTATTTTTCGCCGTGGATAGATCGTGCGATCGTACGTGCTCACGGAATCGGAGAGGGAAAAGAAGGGAAGGGAAGTATTGCTCGGACGACGGAGATGGTGGTAGGGTCAAAGAGAACCGACAAGGACGCCGCGAAAAGGGGTTGCCGGAGCCGGAGAAGGAAAGAACGATTGCGCGGGTGGAGCCAGCGGTGGCGGTGGCGGCGATGGGTGGTGGGTGGGTGGGTGGTGGTGGCGCGAACCGTGGGGTGGGGAACACGGTGCAGATAGAATTCGCGCAATTTGCATTATAAAGAGCCCGAGAAGTCACAGACCATTATCCACCGACACCGTGTCTGCTCGGAGCTGTCCCTGCGACGATATCTCGTTGACTGACTCGGAGATTATGGGCGTAATAACAATAATGGTAATAAATGAGAAGGGAAACGAGGGCGAGACGTTGGCCGTTCCTGGACGACGACCGTGCGCGCATGGAAAGGCAGAATTCGATCGGGTGGACAGCGACGCCGACTTAATTGAGAAGCGAACGATAAAAATGTGGAATAATCTGTTTCGCGGCGGTAATAGCTGGGTCACCGGCCTGTCAATCCGTCCTGGGAGGGAGGGTGGAATGTAAAAAGCAAAGTCGCGCCTTGTTTCGTAACGATTTCATATTGAACGCGTCGATGCCGTGCCGCGCCGCGCCGCGCCGCGCCGCAAGCCTCTCGTTCGTCAAATACCGTGTAGGCTCGCCAGCTAATGGAAAAATCGGGCAATACGGAATGCGCCGTTGAAACACTGTTTGACGCTGTTTAACGGGAAGTTTGCGGTGATCGTGATCTCGTTCTCTCCTAACCTCGGCAGCTGCCGCCGCTTTTTCCGTCCGCCGGCCGAAGGGGATGCCGCAAGTCTCGGCAGACTTGCCACCGGATCGTAACAATTTTCAATAAATTGTGATGTTTCTCGAGCTTTTTTACGTGTCGGAAGTGAGGAGAAAACCGAATTGGAACTTGAGAGGAACGCTATTCTTTTAAATAATGAGATATTTTATATATTTTATATATTTTATATATTTTATATTTTATATATTTTATATATTTTATATATTTTATATATTTTATATATTTTATATATTTTATATATTTTATATATTTTATATATTTTATATATTTTATATATTTTATATATTTTATATATTTTATATATTTTATATATTTTATATATTTTATATATTTTATATATTTTATATATTTTATATATTTTATATATTTTATATATTTTATATATTTTATATATTATTTTAGATATTTTACATATTATTTTAGATATTTTACATATTTTAGTACCGACGTTATCTAAACATGTGCTTTTGAACATGAATTCTTATTTTTCAATTTTGGAATTGAATTGGAATTGAACTGGAATCGTGTCAGACAGAGACTAAAACTCGAAACTACGACTCTTCTAAAAAGAGCTCGTTTAAATAATATTGAATATTTTTTCTTGAAAAAATATCTTATGCTTGAAGTACTACTAGAAATGTGTGCAACAAAGTGATGTAAAAGGATCTTTTAATATTTTTTTACAGAAAGTCTCCAAAAAAAGCCTAAAAAATACAATTCTAGTGGTATCACTTGAATTCCTCCCGCAGTTACATATCAACGATTTATATTTATATTTATCCGTACAGGAGAAATATCAATATAGTATCATGCTAGTAATTTCAATGAAAATGATGACATAGAACAGATCATCGCAATTAGAACATATTTTGTTATATATCTTTCTACATATTTTCTTTTCGAAAATATTTTTTGTTATATATAAATAAAACACTTCAATTAAAACAGAACAGCACTCGAGCCATATTTCGATTATACAGGGTGAGCCGTAAGTCGTGATTCTACGTGAAATAATAAGAAACAAATTTGGTAGAACATTTTTTTATCCGGGGCTCCGCGTTTCGGAGAAAATCGACTCTAAAGTTTGTTCATTTAGTTGTCGTCTATTCTTCTGCCGCGGTTGCCTCCGTCCGAGATAGTGTTTACAAACATTAATTGTCGCGAACTAGTAAACGTCGCGCTTCCATCATCGTCAATGCGTTTGTAAACACTACCTCGGACGGAGGCAAGTGCGGTGAAAGAATAGACACGACGACGATTACGCTCGTGACTTTTGCTTGCGCGGATAAAAGTGCGTTTCGTCCGCGGCTGAACGGTAAAAACCGCGTATTAAACATGGAAACGTGAGGTATCGGCGACAAGCAACACGGCTCGTTCCCCAGCGAAGCCGACAAGATACCCACACGACCCGCGGATATAAATTCTAATATAATTATAAAAGACACGACAAATCGCCGGCCATTATAGCACGGCGCAGAATTTATGATTGCCCGGCTCGAACGTTTGCCCGATTGTCGTAGACTATGCGGCTGGCGACGGTAATAATGGCAGGCAACGAAGGCAGAACGCCGCGTTCCTATCAGCAACTTAAAAGTGTACTCTGATTTAGTGGATCAACTTTTCAATCGATTTCAAAATTCTCGATATTTGGATTCTGTATTTACGTTCGTTCTTCGACCATTGAAAACTATCAACGGGAACATAAGATGTTTGAAATGTATACAGTGACTCGCATTAATATTCGAACACGATATTGTTACAAGAATTATTGCTCCTTTTTATCGTTTACGATAGTATTATTGAATCAATTATTTTTCTCATATAATAAAGCACTTCTTGAAGTAAGTAGAAACATAAATTTTGTTTATTTATTGCACATGTTCTTTTGTACAATGAGCGATGAACAAGATTGTGACAAAATTTAACGTCGCAAAAATATTCGGACAGCGAATGAATTCCATTAATTTCATATAAAATGAAAATCTTTTTAATCATGTTATCGTAATATTAATATTTTGTCGGTTGACCCTTTTGTTTCATGTAATCGCTTGGCCATGTTACAGATGATTTTATTTAAATAATCCGGCGAAATCCGTTTCCATTCGTCTAGCAAACCTTGTTTTATCTCTGTTGTCTTTGTAGGAATTGTACGAAATTTGCGGTCCAATTGATCCCATAAATTTTCGATTGGATTTAAATCAGGCGATTGAGGAGGAGGATGCAGTACTTTTGGACAATTGTGTAATAAATATTCCTGTACAATACCGGCCTTGTGTTTAGGATCATTGTCCTGACAAGACTTAAAACTGTTTCTAATTACTTTAAGAAGTGCTTTATTATATGAGAAAACAATTGATTCGATAATACTATCGTAAACAATAAAAAGAAGCAATAATTCTTCTAACAATATCGTGTCCGAATATTAATTCGAATCACTGTACATATAACGGTCATTCGAATTTCGTTAATTTGAAAATTTGCTTCTGAAGCAAATTCGACAAAACTCGCGAACTAGAAAATATTCAATCGCAGATTCTGTGTTGTTGTTGCCGTGAGAATTGAGCACCTCTTTCTACAGTTTATAGTACAGTTTTGAGTACCACTTTCGAAAAATCGGCTGTCAGACGCGTTTCCGAAAGTCTTGCGAATCTGAAAGAACCGGTGTTTTCAACCCTGTAAAACGCGGTAACCCCACATGATTGAGAACAAACCGTCGCTCGTTTGCCAGCCGAACTTCGGACCCTAATTTCATTTCACTTACCGTGCAAGGCAGGCTTCAATTAGATCGTCCGTCGTGGCCACGTAAAAACATACGTTTCTCGAACTTTTTCGGATCTCGAGCCGCGCCGTGACCGATCACTTCTGCTCCAGAAAAACCGGAACCGAGTCGCCAAATCCTCTCGGAGTACGCACGAAACTTTCGGACCAATAAAGATATCGCACTAACGGTTCCGTCGAGATATTCACGTTCTTCTTGCTGCATACGATCGACTTCTTGCCCACCGTGACTACGATCACACCGACGGGCACACACGCCTAATTTAGCTGTAACTAGAGACAAAAACTGAAACGATATTTTTGCTCGAAAGTGATATTTTATTTAGAGAATTCTGTTCCTTTGTCATCGAAAATCGTGCTTGCGACCAAAGCTACAGTTTTTGTTCGGATGTGTAATCATCGGTGTACAGTGCTGACCACAATTATTTTATTAACTTCAATGATGCAAAGATATCGTGATAGTATAACGTTTGAATTTTTCTCATTTTTATGAAATCGTCCATGAAAATGAATTTGCACAAATGATTATTCGCTAATTTTCTTTGGAAGGATCCACAGCAGTATGACTATCCTCTGTTTTAACAGTCGAATGACGGGGCCCGGGTCTATTTAGACCCGGAGCATAGATATTTTTATTTGACTATGTGGTTGCTGACAATCAATTTTGTTCGCACGTTTCGCCAAAATCTATGGAAGAACTGATACAGTCTACAAAGAGTACCTGAAAAGTAAGCCCATAAATAAAATAGTAAATGATGCTAAGCATTATCTGTTACATTTTCTGACAAAAAGGTCTACCGTTCGAGCGTTAATAATTAATTGCTCGAGATGAATCGCGTTGTTCGAAATGAACATTCATCGATTCCGTGTGTTTTGACTTCTTCTCCCGACTTCCTTCTATTTGTATCGTAAGATGTATATCTCACACTCGATTCAAACGAAACGTAATCCGATAAACGATGCTAAACGTTATCTGTTACATTTTCTGACAAAAAGGTCTACCGTTCGAGTGTTAATAATTAATTGCTCAAGCTGAATCACGTTGCTCGGAATGAACATTCGCCGATTCCGTGTGTTTTGACTTCTTCTCCCGACTTCCTTCGATTTGTATCGTAAGATGTATATCTCACTCGATTCAAACGAAACGTAATCCGATGATTAAAGCGTAAATCGACCGTTCACGGGCAGCATTCGCGGATTAAAACAGGTTCCGATCGAGCCGATTCCATCAAGAGAGTCTTGTCATATTACGTTCCAAACTCTGAAGCTTCATTTTCTTAAGCAGACATGCGAAACCCGAGCACGTTGGCTTCCGAGTGTGTTCCTACGTACGGGCGACGGTAATCTTGGCAGCAGCATCGTGTACGGAAGTTAATAAATAAATCGGCGATGCATCGGGAACCGGGCGACCAGCGTGCACGGGATCGTTTATAAACCATTACCGTATTAAACATGAAATACCCCCATGATGGACGCCGTCGTTTCATATGCTTGCGCTCGTGATCGATCGTCCGGCTTCCATCAAAGGAGAACGTTTAACGCGTGTTAACGTAATATATTAACGGCGCATTAACGATGACGACCAATTATAAGGAGACAGTAGCGTCGTCGACAGCGGTCGAGACGGGAGAGGCGAGAGGAGAGACGAGAGAAACTTTCTGCGAGGAGAGGAGCGCGGATAAACGACCGGGGCCGGGAACGGGATGCGAGGAGGAGCGAGACCTTATTTATTTATAACCTCGATTTCATTCGGGTAAGCGATTATCAGTCCCAAATGCTCGCCAAAATTACCCGGACGCTATCTGACGCTGGGATCGCTGGCTGCGAGCCGTTTTTTGTGCGATGGAAACGAAATAATTGCCAAACGAGCTTTCATCGTCGGCTGCGGCGCTGTTCAACGTCGGCAGTACGTACGTACAATCCGTTTCACTGATTTTTATCGAACTATCCGTGTTTTCTGCTGATATTCCAGGGAATCATTTTCAGCACACGCGAACTACGTCGCTGCGCCTCGCAACAGAACGATGATTCGTTTTATTCCGTCGGCGATGGCTTTCGTTGCAATTATTAGATAGGGGAAAATGCCGATTTAGATTCGCGTACCGGATATACGAATGTAGTCAGCGAAAGAAAGACGCAAAAATAGTTCGAATGGTTAAAAAGTATTGCCAAAAATGTTCACATTTTTAATTTTAATTCATTTTTAATTTTAATCCATTTTTTCTTTTAATTTTAATTCATTTTGTTTCCAATTGGATTTCATATAATTCTTGTTCATTTAATTAACGAACCTCCTATCGTTAATGTTAAGAGTATTGTTTTCAAAATGTTGTCTTAATAATTGCAAAATCCCGAAAATTACGATTCCAGTTAATTTTTATTATATACTAATATGAAGATGAATAAATCAATCGATTCAATAATGTAGTATAATTAACAGACTGTGGACGCCTGTGCAAAATAATAATAAGGAAATTATAACACGTTGATAATTAATTTTCTGGTTAAATATTCGAGTATTTTAGAAATAAAGTAATATTATCAAAAGTAATAAAATAATATTGTACGATGAGTTTTATAATATCTCGAGTTCTTCAAAAACGGCAGCCTAATTATGTATTCCGCCACGCTCAAATCGGAAATTATTCGCGACTCCATTAAAATGATCCAGTAATCTATTTATTCCAGGAAGACATTAACAAGGAGAAGCAGTTGTAGATGAGAACGAAGTAGCTGCACAAAGTAGAATTAAATAACAGCGGTATAAGTGGGTAATAATTTCAGCTTATTATAAAATATGAAGTAAGTGGAACGAAACTAGAATGAACATAAAGATCAACATATAAATACGTTTGAGAAGTTTGAGCGGATGTATAGAGATGTAGAGCTCGGATTAATAACATTTTCTAATCAGTATGGCAACATTAGGTAAGCAAATGGTTGGATAAATTGCCCTAATTATAATACATTATTATAAGATCAAATGAATCTATGTTGTACACGTTAATTTAGGAGAAACATTAGGCAGTTCCTACCGATACCGACAGCTGAATTTTTCTGTAATTTTTATGTAAGAAATGATTACATATTCTCCCACGTTTACGACAAAAATTAATAATGAAATAAAATGAATGAAACGAATAAAAAAACGTTTAGCAAAATTAAAAGAATTTGGGGACATTGTTACATTACTTTCAACTGATTACAATTATTAACACGTGTCGCGTCGGTCACATTACAAATGACACCAGTTTTTGACCAGTTTCCAAAACTAAGTACCGCCCACTATGACAAATTTTAACTATCTAATTTCAGTTCCATTAATTAAATTATCTCAATGTTGTAGGAACTTTTCGATTTGATTTTCAGCATTTAACGTGTTGGAGGAAAAACATTTCTCAAAATGTTCCTTGCAATTGACACGTGTAATTCGTATTTTACATAAAGATCCGCCGATCAGTTTTAATGCTCGGCTATTCTATCGTTAATCTGTAACGAATGGTTGTTGTGCAATAAACGTCAGGACACCTAAATCATCTCGTCTTGCACAGAGCAACGGATACAGAAATGGTAGCATACGTTCGAATATTAATGCGAGTAACTGTATATCTATTGTTAACAAAGTGCTCGTTCCACGACGGTGCTCGGGAGTGCTAGACACGGTGCTCGCCGTACAGACTGGCAGGTATGTGCCAAAGAACGATTACGACGCGGTTCAGAGAGCAGCCGTGCGCGTCAAAAACTGTTTGTCGCAGTTCCCGAAGCTATAACAGGCCGGCTTTTTTCGTCGGTGTCCACGTAACTTCCACGAAACTCCGTGAACGATGACAATTACCGTCGGGACAGAAAGAGAACACGGCTTCGGCGGCGGAGAGGGGAGGAGAGAGAGAGAGAGAGAGAGAGAAAAAGAGAGAGAGACGACAAAAAAACCGCTCGTCAGATGTCGAGAACTTTCGAAATTGAATTATAACCCAGATACGGCGTCGGACAGATTCACGAGATGAGGAACAATTAGAGGGTGACGATTAGATTTATTCAAGCAGAAGAAGCTGTGTCGTTCGTAGTTAATGGGGCGGCTCGTTTTCCGGAAAAACGGGGTGAGTTACGGACACGTAGACGCCGCGAGAAACGAATGACCGGCTGGGCTCGGTACATTAACTCCGAGAAACCATGTGGTCTGGATTTCAGGGGACTTATGAATAACTCATCGTTGATTTCGATAACGTGATCTTAATCAGAAAGTGCGGAAAGAAGCCCGGTGGACCGTGTGAAACCAGATCTACGATCCGATTGAAGCGATTTTCATGGGAAGATTCGTGTCGCGATTTGGGTCGCCGGTAATCCCCGAAGCTATATTGAACAGAGGACCAGTCCAGTCCTGTTTTCGATTGTTGTTGAAAAGGCACAGCTGGGCAGAAATTTTCTGCGATGACAAATACTGAAATTTACGACGCTGGACTTTTTTTTGAAAAACGAGAAGGTCCCCTTTATGGTCTCGAACTAGCGGATTAACCACACGTATGGTCTTTGTTATATACGTTTATAAATGATTTATTATCGATATGCAAAACTCATTTGTAGGTATAATATCCACAGGATTGTTATATATAATATACACTCGTGAAAATATTTGAATTAAGCTACAATATGTATCTTTTTAAATTTAAATCCATGATTTATTTACATTTTTTAATATTTCGGTGTTTATATTTCTATTTATTATATATTTATATCTATATTAAATTATTATATTATCTTATTATATTATTTATATTATTTTTATATTATATTATATTATTATATTATCTTATTATATTATTTATATTATTTTTATATTATATTATATTATTATATTATATTATTATGTTATTATGTTATTTATATTATGTGTATATTTATATTTCGTGTAAAAATTGCGCGTCCTCGTTGAATAATTTACGAGTGCCGCCGTTAGGATTCGAGGAAGCATATATCAATTGCGGTTGTCATAGAAATTTCATGCACTTTCACGCCGTCGAGATAACCAATTGCAATGTGGCAAAGAAAAAAGAATACAAACGCAATACCGAGTCAAATTGCTGCGAGTGGCTTCCGCTTTTGTTCCGACAGGATGGAGCATCGGATATCGTCTCTTTGACGGTTGAGTTATAACACGCTGCTCATCCTCGGAGCGTTATATCGCGATAAGAGAAACAAGGTTGATTTCCACGGCCAAGTTGCAACTAGGTTATTTACTCACAGTTCCGTTTTGAGATAATCGCTGCTCCGCCTTTACGGCATCACGATCTACCTCCATTAGAATATGTATAAGTCGGGTGACTCCTCGCAAAATCGAACAAAAATCATCCGCAGATGCATACACGGTGGTCCAGAAAGTACGCGTCAGCTCTGCACCGGGCAATTACGAGAAAACATTTGGCACAAGCTAGAAAGATTATTGCAAAAGTAGATAATAAGTATATTGCAAAGAATTGGTAAATGTATTGTAAAATTATTGCGAAAATCAGAGATAAATGTCAATCCATATACAGTAAATTCTCCCTAAAAATGGACAATTTGTAAAGAGGAGATACGATTGTTGGCTTGTTTTTATAGTTGCCGATTGTCAACAATTATAAAACAAAGAGCCGCGATACTAGAATAATCGTACCTTTTCTTCCCAAATTGTCCATTTCTGTTAACAAGCTGAGGGACAATTGGAGAGAATTTACTGTACTTGAAAGAATAAGTGCTAATTAACAAAGCGATTTGCATATATAAATCACGATCTATCGTAATCGAGGAAAATTCCTTTGGTAAGACGTAAGTGTAAACGAAAATTTTAATGACCATCCACGCTTATTACAAATATTTATCGCAAGTTGTACGACTTGCTCTAAGTAAGTCATTTGCGCTAATGACCACGCACGTACAGTCGGCGCAACGTTAATACACACATTAGAGAGAAACGGGACAAAAATTGCTGGAATAGGCGTTACATCGTCCAAAAGTGGCTGTCATAACTTGATGCCATGTTTCTTGCGAGTTAAAACGGTTCAGAATTACAGGTTCGGTTCGTTGATGATCAACGGATTCCTGATTCTACCAGAGCGACACGAATATTTCTAAATCCTTTAGTTTTGTCAATCAAATTCTGCTAATATATAACATTCGAATTAACACACATATTATAACATTCGCAGGGTTTTAATGGAAGATCGATCTGCCAGTAGCTAGTTAAATTGGCAACACTGTTTTCAATTCAGTGACGTTGAATTTTAATCCGAACTGAAAATTGCGTATAAAATTGTAACATTCAATACACTACTCTTCGATTTCAAATGATCAAAGTACAGTTTTGGGAAAAATAAAGAATCATCGGTGTATACTTGTCATAGAGAAATGACAATTTTTTGTATAATAGATACAATTGCTTTACCATTTTAATCGAAACTTCTATGAAACATTCATCCGTGTCAACGAAAGTATTAATTGTATTCTTCCATAATTTTTTAATTTCTTATTCTTATTTTATTCCTGTATTTTTGATTTTTTTAGTATTGTTTTGTTTGTCGCAAGAACTAAATAAAACAGTATCGTAATATAAACAACGTGTCATAAGCTTCACCGTAATACATATATGCTTCTAATTCAATAAGACGTGTATTCGTTAAAATGTCAAATTTTACTCAAATGTTAACGATACCGAAAGTTTCTCAACTTTTTCCCGTAGGTGTATAGAGATCTATGCGCAAAGAAAAAGCATACTAAACAATAACTTGAATAAGTTATAAAAAGAAGATAAGTAAAAACACAGAGTACCGACAACATGATGTAATATAGTATATAATGTAACATAACAGTAATACTGCAACAATGTTGAAAGAAGCGATCGCCAACAGGCGAGCCCGCCCAATAACAGACTTCAAACAGATCGTTCTACTGCGGCGAGATATTCGCGGCGAACGATCCCATCTCCGTTTCATTTTTTTCCTTTTCTTTTTTTTTGTTTTTCGCCGATCCCCGATGGAGATCTTGACAAATTTCTAGGAAACCCGCGGGCCGCGACGATATCCGACTTTACGATCGCCGGGTTTACGGCTCTCGCCGATAAGTTCGCGTCTATATCCCGCGGTAATTATACGATCTTCGATCGATAAATCACGTGAAGCCGGGGCTAATTAGCCGTCGAGCACAAAGACGGAGAGGGAGAGCGACGGGGAGCGAGAGAAAAGTAACTAATTGTCAACCTAGCGAACACGTAACCGTCCGCGCGGAATGTTTAATAACTTCTTCGCGCGCCATTGTGCCCGGACTCCCGTTATGCTAATTACAATCGTGGCCCGGGATTAAGTGGAATTAAAGCTGAATATTCGCTGTTCCAGCAGCCGGGATGTTTAATCACGGGCCGCTACCGTTCGCGAAAATAATTGCCGGCCGGCCCGGCGCGCGTATTTATTAGGAAAACAATATCCGGGTTTAACGGTGGTTACGATGAATCAAAGGGATCCGCGTGAAATCCGACCGCCGATTTACCATAGATCTCCCGGCCGGGATCCAGGATCGCGTTCGATTTTTCCCTCGTCACGTATCGCTGCGGGTCCCTCGCTCGAAACGAATCGATACCGATCCTTTATCGCGCTCCTCGGATCATCGCCTTAAATCATCGGCCTTCTTTTTTCTCGTCCTTCCGTTTCTGTTTGCTCCTTTCGTTTGCTCCGGAGCAACGCGGACGTGTTCGCGGACCGATACGTCCGCACCCGTTGAAGATCCGCCAATGGAACCGCCAGATGCATTAATTACCGTCTGCACGCTTTCGCGGGAATAATGTTGCCGTCGATGGTTTTGTTAATGGTTTTCGAATGAACATTGTCCGGACGTTTCTCGGCATACAAAGTCGTTGCTGCAAACGAAAGTTGGATCGCCAGATACCGCGAGAAAACGCGCCCGGATTTCAGGCTTTCGCCGGGCCCGGCGTCATGCGTGATCTTAGCGTGTCGTACGAACCTCTATGGTGTCAATGAAACACTCTATACAGTAATGTCTCCCTATCCGACGCTCAGATTGTGCACAAAAATGGACAATTTTTGACGAGGAGATGCGATTATTCGAGCCTAGCGGTTCGTTTTCATAGTTACGAATTGTCAGGAAATATAAAAACGAGCTCGAATAATCGTATCTCCTCTTCCCAAATTGTCCATTTTTGTGCGCAAGCTGAGCATCAGTTTGGGAGACATTACTGTACTTGGAAGCGAGATATCGAGTTCTAATAGAGGACAACTTCGAGCGACGATAACTCCGCGAAAAATCACCTCGGGACGATGACTCTTTTTTTTAATTAAAGCTTGAAACCTCTACTTTCGGACAGCGTGCCTGGATTTTAAGTTCCACGCATCCTCGCCATTGTAACCCTTTAAATGCGAGGCCATGTTCGTCGTACGTCATACGTCATATCGTCGAGTTCGACGAATTGCACGAACTTTGGACAATTTTTGTCCGAGATGCCGTTCGCGGCAGAATGAAGTTCGATCTTTCCCCTTTAATTTAATAAAAAAGAAACTCGGCTGCGATTTTTTCTCGCAAAGTTACAGCAGTTTATAGTAACCCTTGCATGTTCTCCAATCTAGCTCGAATAATCGCATCTCCTCTTCGAAAAATTGTCCATTTTTGTGCACAATCCGAGCGTCAGTTAGGGAGACATTACTTCGTTAATCACGAATAGATAAGTAGAACAAATTACAGTACACTACATTACAATTCGTAGCTATAAAAACAAACCGCAAGGCTCGAATAATCGTATCTCCTCTTCCTAAATTGTCCATTGCTGTGGACAATCTGAGTGTCAATTAGAGAGACATTACTGTACCTCTATACCTCTACTGGTAGGCACAGAGTTGAAAATAATTTCTATATTACTGCAACTCGATCGGCCGGGATAGCTTAATTGGTAAAAGCGGTCGCCCGACGAGCGAAAGATCCGGATTCGAATCCCGAGTCCCGATCTACCCCGATCGGTCCGCTCATTTTCTCCTACACATGGCGATCGAAATGCAAGTTATTTCACTTACGAGTTACTTTCTACGATCGTTGATTCCGACCGATCCACAATTGACCTAATTACTGCGATACCTAAGTAGCAATTATAGAAAGTAACTTCTCTAGACGCTTTATATTTTACTATAACTGTGTCTGCAAAGGCTACAAAGTTAGCTGAACTTTCACGGTGCAATGGTGCGCCGAATGAACCGTGCTTATCGCGCTAAAAATAATAAGTTGCCCGAAGTCGATGCAAAACAGCTGGACGTCAAAGTACTAAAAACAAGTTCATGAACGTGTTATTATTGGGAGCATAACTTTTTATCCGGCGCGTATGCCGAGCGACTCGAGCATGGTTTTCAATCGTAAAAATATGACTAATGACAAGGTATCGTGATGTGGCTATCAATTATCTTTATTCAGATCGAGAACAGAGCGTTGTTGCGTCCAATACCGAGTGTACAAGCAAAAACCGTGAAATCATATAAGATTACGAACTATAATGCTTCGAGTACAAAGGTTGAATCACGTCCTGTGAATTATGCTGCCCCCGTTCCACCGGATCCGCATCGGATCTGATTTCGCTAGTTTACTTTCGATTCTCGGCACTAACAAACATCGACGACCTTCGGTAAACGCTGAGACATTGTAACCCGTAATAGTAAAGCATCGGTGCACCGGTGTTTCCGTGGACAGTGTGTACCGTTTGCATCATACATAAATTCAATATTCTTCAACGGAGCCAATTGGCTCAGTGGGCCGGATCGAAGATTTCGGTGACTTTTTGACAAAAACCTAATTTTCTCATATCGATGTCCAGACAATTTTTATTGCTTGTTGAATGTCCATTACCCTCGAAAATGGAAATATTAATAAAAATTATCGTAAATTGTAATAGATACGACAATTTAAAGTTGAACATTTTGAACACTACATTTGACGCCAAAAAATATGCTTCTTTTCCTCGTAATGTCCCCCGACGAACCTAATTAATTTTTTCCTTTGCTTTCTTTTTTTAACATTAGGAGGCAATATTTCTCGTTAGGAAACAGTAGCTTAAATTAAGATGATTGTATCCTATATATGAAAAATATAATGTTCAATAAAATACAAAAAGTGTAAAAATTCTTTACATTCGACAAGGAATATCTTTTGACACCCAAAGACTCGCAGTTTCGGACAAACGGTATATTTTCAGGATACTTTCCTCTGCATAATTCTGTAAAAGTTACATACCAAGACGAACCAGATTGTAAATTATTACGTTTTAAAGATATCAACGTTACGTTACTTTGAGGTTAAAGATATCGAAGATAATCTCTCAGTGTTACACCCACACTGGTTACAAGGACCCACTAGTAATTCCAGGTACGTTAGCATTCTAATGTTACAAATAGTTTGTAATATTATATCTAAACAATTTTTTTCACAAAAAATGTCAAGGTTAAATTAATTAAAAATTATTGTTTAACAAATGCAAAAAAAATTTAACTATCTATAGTTGAAAATAACTATTTTTTTAATATTTTTGGTGAAAATTTCATTGCAATATCTTTGATTGAGGTTCAAAAGTTATAACAGAATGTCGCTGAATTTCTCGATCCAGCCCACTGTGCGACGCGTACGCGCGTGTACGCTCGAATGTGTTTACTGTGCTGAACCGAAACAAGGGAGAAAATGAAAAGATATGAACACTTTCGACCGGGCGCGCGACAGTGACGCTGTTACCACGCATCGAAGTCACTCGGCCTGCGATGATGCTACGCGTTAGCATGCGCTGAAATCACCGTGCCGGCGACGCTGCCATTACCGTGCATCGGAATCGGCCGATCGGGAATCGTATTAACATATTGTTCACCAGTTTACCGTTCAAAATTTATCTATATTGTACGCGTAATGTTTCCCGCCGCTTATTCGCCATTTTATCGTGCAGAATTTATTTACATTGTACGCGTAATGTTTCCCGGTTTTATCATACCCACTCTTCTTTATTTTCAAAAATGTTCGAAGCGCAGCCTCGAAGCATCCTTGAAAATATTTTCTACCGCTCGCCGATATTGCTTTTGGACGAGCAGAATCGTCGAAAGAATGCGTAATCGTCTTTTCAACTTAACATCGAACGACGGTAAATGTATAATTGGAACGTTCGCTTAAGTATGCGTGCTGAATTTATATTAATCAAAATTAGATTGCTACGTTGATACGGAAATCATGAGTGTCATGAACATTATTTTCAGCGGATTTGTTTGCGCATATTGTTCACCGTTTCATCGTACGAAATTGATCGAGATCGCAATGATATTTCACTATTTCATCTTATTGTATTTCGTTTCTCTTAAGTATGAAAATATTAAGTATACCGTGTTGAAATAGCTTTAAAAACTCGGAATATTTTCTATAGCTTGTAAACATTGCTTTTAAACGAACACGATTTTCTAGAGATCGTGTAACCATATTTTACAATGGACATTGGACGATAATATTATAACTATTACATGCATCTGTACATTCGTTCAATATTGATGTTACGAAAATTGGGTTACATAGGAGTCGTAACTGTTTTAGTCGGATTGATTTCGAGAAAAAAATAGCGCGCAGTTTGTGCCCGTTTGTGCGCGAGAGTTAGAAGAAGGAACCGTTACAGTAACAACTGTATGATTTATTAAAGCTGGCGGTTCTATAGACAGTTGTAAGATGTCAAGGGCTGGTAGTGCTCCATGATAACGCAAGACTGCATGTCGCAACGGAGGCCTCTGAAAAATCACAACAATGGGGCTACGAAGTTCCTTCACCATTCTTCATCCATCTTAGTCACCCTACTTCTGCAGATTACCATCGGTTTAGAAGTTTCAAGAACGCTCTCAATAAAAAGGAAATAAACTATGCGCTGAAGGGGCACTGACAACTCGAAAGGTGCTGCGGAATTCAGAGACGGTCCCACAAATCTACGATTATATTATCGTTTATTTTATTCAGGACGATGCGTTCTGACTCCGCTTTAGAAAGGTTTAGACCAAAATTTTATTGTGTAACGTTGAAAATATTATTTTCGGCCTATACCTTGGACCATAACTTCGTTTATGTTTAATGTACAACAAAAGTAAGGCGGGAATATATTTGCAGGAATATAATCTTGCCGGTTGAAATTCATCATGTGATCTTATAAGAAATTATATTGAAATCTGTAGAGTCTAATTATGATTCAAAGTAACCGGTACATTTTCACTTTACGAGCAAGAATTATGCAGACGAATCGTATCTATGCAGGTCTTGGTTAATACTGACATATTCTTATTTATGTTGCATGTATGCACGTTATATGCATGTATCCAAAATGTTAATAAATGCATACCATGTATTGCATTTTCGAAATTAATTATCCCTTGCATTTAAAGAACCGCGTGTTTGCAAATGGACGTTTAAATTTACCGAGTCCGAGTGGAATTTTATGGCTAGTTAAAGAAAAAGGATCATAAATAATAAACTGTAATAGTTATCGTTAAGATTATTATTCCGATTCTTAATGAATTTTTGCAGGCAATAATCTACTTACAACGGTGCTCAGTGTTTCAACCACAAAATCAACAACCATCAATACATCAATTCGAACAAAGCAGAAGAGTTTTGGAGCCTTCATACCGGCAACAGACATTTAAATCCCGAGCGTCTTGGAGCCGTTAGGTATGACAACGGGTTAATAAACTGTTCAACTTACGGACAACGGGCCATTTTTGTAATCATGCGATCGACGTTGTTTAACTTAACTACGTTCATCAACAAAATTTCAAAATATATTATTTGTGAAAACAGTATAAACGAGCAAGCCCAAGTATTCCAACCTAAGCCTGTACTTCGCCGTGGTCCCCGTCGCCGTGGAACTTTTGCAAAGACCCGACGGAATAAAGGAAACCTCGAATCACCTGCACAGGTGACCCTATTACCCAGGAACAGGCATTTCGAGCGAGTCTGTTTAACCGTGTCGATCCAACGAGAGGCTCGTGTCCGTACGAAAAAAAGGCTATGCTATCAAGATTTCCCGCGGACGTGCCGGTCCGGGAGAGGAAGGTTTGCCGAAGGTAACATTAGATCGGTCGCAGGCCGGTTAGAGGCGTGTAATTACGGTGCGCGAAAAATTTACAGGCGGCCGTATGTACCCCGTATAAAACGTACATGTGTACCGCGTAAAGTGCACAGTTGTAAACATAATTACGGGTGCGCCGAGCACGGTGGTGGTTCGCGCAGGACACAGGATTACGCGCGTTCGCAGGAGCGGTACAGCTCCTTGCGTTTATCGCTCGCTGGTCGCCGCTTGTCGCTGCTTGTCGCGGCGTATCACGGCTTCTGTCCCGAATGCAAATCAGGCCGGCGCGAACAAAAACTCGGCCTTATCGAGCTACGGATCTCGAAGCCCCACGCCGCGCCGGCCGCTACATAACCCGATAATATTCATATTTAGCGTGGAACAGGTGGGAACACGGGCCGAGCGAATTTATTAAATGAACTGGTGACGACTGAGCGGAAATATTCAACCGCGCGCGGACACGGCAAGGAACTGAGCGAACGGTGCTGAACGGAGCGGAGCGGAGGTCTTGCGTTTGTCCCGCTCGTTCGAGATCATCGTCGGATCGCGCAGGAGAAGCGCGAGGTTCGCTGACCAACCTGCAATTTGAAAAACGAGCGGATTTACTCCAAAGCGTGTTCAGCCGGCTGTCATTAGCGGGAACAGCTGTTAAGGGTACGCGGTTTATACTTGCCGGTGTGCGCGCGCGTTCCGATCCGCCCTTTTACGTTCGTTAACCGGTCTATTACCTACATACACACGCGCGTTCCTCGTTTTCCGTTTCGACGACATTCAGCTATTCGAGCGAGATCGCGGCGGCTTGGGAAACTGTGCTACGTGATTCTTTATCTCCGATCTGCGGCGCGATGTCTATTGCATTCGTTGATTGTCTGAACGACGCTTGTAATATATGTATGCACTTACTCGGATATTACGAAATTGCATTTGTTACGAACAATTGCTAAGTAAACGGCGAAAAATGTTCTTTTTCGATGGCAATGATTTTTAATAGGCACTCTTGTGTTTCGTCGGTTTCGTAATTGAATAATTATAATTTAATATAAAAAAGGACAACATTTCATTTCGTAAAGCCAATGATTTTTGAAATTTTCAGCATTCTTTGAGATACGTCTTTATGTCACTGAAAACTTCAATAAATTCTTTTATCAGAATAAAAAAAAAACAGTACCACAAAAAGTAAGAATGTAGTATTATATATAAGAGAATGTAATATGCAAACGTTTATTTATGTCTGTTCCTTTAATAAAACGAAGCCACGTAAATTATATATGGATGACACTGTGTACTTTTGATCAGAATCGGAGGTCAATTTCTTATCGAAATACAGGATTTTTAGGATGAAAGAGAGTAAAGCCAACAATGACAGTGGAAACAAATTTTAACTTTCGAATTTCAGTGGCATCAATACATTCCGATTTTATGATACAACGTGTTCAATTATGAAACATGTTATAATGTCAGTTTATGTTTTAAATTCCTCGAATTGCTACGAGTTTTGATCGCAAATATAAAAGATTGTAAAGTTCATTCATGTAAAAACATATCCAGATTACAGCGAGCAGGATTTCAGCTGTGTCACATATTTTCTTGCAAACATGTTTTGGCATTGGATCATTTTTAAGTCCAGTATAAGCCAGTTGATCGAATCTGTACCAAACTGGATTTCCCGGGAACCGGCGTGGATACATCGTTCGACGGATTAATGATACAGTTCGTCGTACTTTCTTTATCAAGTCGATTATATCACATCCGATTGCGTATATCACATCCGATAATAACCGTCGAAGTTAAAAGAATTTCCGTGTAATTTATAGTCGAAGTAGTCCTTAATGATAGACTTTTAAGTATAAACTGCCGGACTATAAATCCGATTCTTATTAATGCACCATTCGCATGCTGAAAAAGTTTAGGACCACACACGCTAAACCAAGGGATATCCTTTTTTTTCGTACGTCAGTTTTAAGCAGATTGATTTTATTCTACTGAATTAATCGTGTCTCGCTCGTTCGAGATCGTCGTCGGATCGGGCAGGAGACGCGCGAACCTGCAATTAGAAAATCGAGCGGATTTACTCGAAAGCGTGTAGAGCCAGCTGTCATTAGCGGGAACAGCTGTTTAGGGCACGCGACTTATGCTTGTCGCCGCGCCCGCGTTCCGATCCGCCCTTTTGCATATTCATATTAGGAAATTAATTTTCCGAAAGCCACTTCTCTTGTTTCGATCGAGGTATCATTGGCAACTCCTTCTATAGAAACTCTGCCAACATCTTTGACACTTATTCGTCAAGATGGCAGAAAGACCAACAGCCGATAACTCCGATTTCACGCATCCTGAGTATCCAACCAGTTGCCATTCAAAAGGTGCTCTACTATTGGAATGCTTACCATATTCACCTAATTTGCAACTCTGCGACTGCTTTCTCTTCTTTAATTAAAACCGCAGGCAAAAAACGATATTCCAATCTACTTTTGAACAAAAGTAGAACAAAAGTAGTTTCAAAGAAATTACTTATGAAATTCTTATAATAATCGACAGAATTATATTTCGCCGAAGGTAACAACTAACTAACTAATAGCAAAACATAACGTAATAAAAAAAAAATCACATTTCTCTTAATTACAATTTAGGATTGAGTTTAAAAATTACGATTGTGAAACAATATTATGTATTATTAGCCCGTTGTCTTTAATGAAATCGCATGATTAGACAATGCTTAATCAGCTGCTTGTTCAATTACCACTCGTTATTAATTACAAGATATCCGAGCAGCACACGAGGCCGCCCAAACATGGCGTCAGGATGACAAGCTGCGACACGCAGCCATCGATTTTCAGATAATAACCACGGCCAGAAATTTCCCATCGTGTCGCAACTGTCGCAATTTACGACACGAGCGTCAGGTTTGCCGCCGATCGGGATTAATTATTCACGAGGCCGGGCATTTTACACGATGTCGATCTACTTTTGCTACCGCGCCCGATGACGTATAATTAACGGTGAACACAAAGGACGGAGAACGAGCGTGCGTGTGCCTTTTCGGGTCCGCGGCGTCGCGGTCGGAGGCCTGAAATCAGCTTACTGAAAATACGAAATAAAAGACCGCGCGGCGTTGCATAAACACCATGACGCTGTTTAACTAATTTCCATGATCGAACGATCAACGAAACGCTGAACACCAACTTTGTCAACGTACACAGGCATCTTGTGATTGAATGTAAATGCTATTCTGAGAAAAATACATATGTACGGCGAATGCATTGCGTCTCTAATCAGTTGTACTTAACATAGAGTCTATAATTATCAGACGACAATCTCATATCAAACAACTTGTTAAGAAACAATTTTAATAGTTGCGGAGACTTATAAACCGCATTCTTTTCTTCTAACATCTAAAAGAATCAAGTCAATTAGTACAATTTTTAACACTTGACAAATTTTTTTAAACTGTACTAATTGACTTGATTTTTTTAGATGTTAGAATATATAGAGTTAGCCTCTTAATGTAGATCTAAAACATGCATCGAATGTATATTATATTTTTCAAAGTAACTGCAATATTAACATCAAAGAAATCTGCTCAATTACATTTAAAAAAAAGGAACACCTGTACTAACAACAGAACGGTAATGACTAGATTCCGGATCTTTATGCAAATTGTCACTTTCATATACGTCACTTTACAATAATTAAAATTCAAGAGAAATTTCCCCGCGTCGGCTAAAACATTAATCATTGTAAAAAGAAAACAGAAACACCAATCAGATCTTGTTCATTTATACGTTGTCTTGCATTTCCAAAATCTGCACACCTCATAAACGATATAGAAATCCGCAGTCTAGTGATGACATAGATATAATCCTTTTAGATAAAAAATTATATACATTATTTAAAATTGTCTCTCGGCATTCGTTATCCCTCCCCTAAAAGGTTATAACTACGCGACGGTATAAACTCCGCACAAGCGTGGTCAATTAGACGCTTGGATTCATCATCTCCCGTGCTCGGTTGCGAACAGTTACAGTACTCGAGTCCTTAAAGAATATTCTTAGAGCGAAGCGTGTCAAATGGAATATCTGAAAAATGACGGCGTCCCATTCGATCTTAGGGTAAACGCGTGTACGCGATGCCTAGACAATTCTAAACAACGATCTACAGAGTTGTAAGACGTTCGCTTTCCTTTTGCAACAGCCTCGAGGGGAGACAATACGCTTCGATGAATTTTCACGGGGCCCTTGCGGGCGTTAATAAAAGTCATAAACACTTAGTCGCGAAGTGCATCCATTATCCGCGTTTAATACCATGCCGTCCGGCCGTGAAAAGATATTGAAATCGACAGTCCCGTGGCTCGGTGTAATGGGTGCTTAAGAGCCCACTGAAATTGCAGGTTGCGCGAAATCGGTCCTCCGGGTGATTTATTGCCATCGCCGTGTTTTTCGGCGCTTTTACGGCCTTTAGCGAGGACGCGTGACGTCTGTATCGTGGCACAGGAACAATAAACTCATTCGGCGATCTTCGGGTACGGCATCGTTTTCCTTGGACAATTTACGACGTCGGGGATTACATGACTAACTCATGCGGACAGACGGACGGACGGACAGACAGTAGTTTTACTAATCAACCTGTTAATCGGCGAAAGGCGTACCTAATAGATATGTTTATTGTTGCACGCGTCTGTTTATTTTAGAGAAACGCGAGCTGTCGATGAAAGCGTTACTAAAATATTTACGAACTTGAAGTACCAACAGTAAAATTATCGAGCACCGAGCATTGATCTGGTACGTGTTGTTTAAAAAATAAACTGCAGATTTTTGTACAAAATAGAATCTACTTCGGTCAATTGCAAGAGACAGAATTTGAATTGAATTTTTCCCTTTTAATCATCTTGACAAGTCGAAAGCGTATTAAACATATAACATAATTTTTTGTACAAAATAAAATCTTCTTCAGTCAATTTCTAGAGACAGAATTTAAATTGAATTTTTCCTTTTTAATCATCTTGACAAGTCGAAAGCGTATCAAACGCGTCGACGCGATGTTCTTCTTTTTAATTCTATTATTCTTTCCACAGCTGTGTTTTTCACCATGCAAAAGACAAGATTCGATATAATTTGGCTATTGAATAAAGAAATTTTGCTTGATAGATTCGTATGAAAGCGCCTTTGTAATTTTAATGTTTGCAAAATTGTTTTATATCTTCGCGTTAGAAATTCAATTGGATCGAATACGTTTGAATGGAATACTTGAATAGAAAATCAATAGAAAATCAGAAAGTCGTAAACGATAAAAGTTCGTAGACTGTGCAATTTGAGATCGGGTGTAATTCAAACGCGGTGCTGTTCAGCAGTTGTCACGATTTTTCATCGTGTAATTCGAGACCCCGTGCAATTCGAGCACCGTTTCTGTTCGAGGAATGTCTACGACGATGTACTTTATACGCGTCCAGATGGATTGTCACAGTTCTATCTTCCGCTTCTATAAATTTTGCAATTCTCTGCATTCTGCGGTAAAACCACATAACTTGGTTCGACTGTATTAATAATATTAATATAGCAATATTAATAGAACCAATGCGAAGTTCTACAAAAATATATTAACACCCAACGTTCGCTGGATGAACACCTATTTTGTGTTACTGGATATTGTAAGACGTTCCTATTTGTTCTATCTTTGTTGCAAAATATACAATACTCTAAATGATTCTTGACTTGTTGATTCAAAATAGTTAGTTATTCATTTTTGTTTAGAAGTGTATATCTTCTCCTTTTACACCGGCTGATTTAAAGCACGGAGGAAAATCGACGAAATAAATTATGAAATAAACTATAATAATCGTATAATAAAATAATCTGGTTCCGGTTCAAAATGACTAACGAAGAGGGAAGCTCGATTTTGATGAAAAAATCACGTGCAAAGGACCAAACACCTTATTGCTTTCGCTACCACAGCTGTTGCAATACCTTTCTATTAATCCATCATTTGAATATTGACGAACCATCAAAATATGTATCCATATATTTTTGCTCTAGAAAATCGATGGTCCCCGCGACTGCGGCCACATGTTGCGAGAATAGCACGAATTACAGCATCGAATCTTAAGCGGCAGTACTGCGCGATCGTTGCCCCAATGAACAAACAAAAATGTGGTAGCAACAAAAGCGGGGAGAAGAACAGGGACACTTCCTGTTGCTGGCTGTCCATCCTGGCCCTTCGCGCGGGTCCCAAACGTCCAGGCGAAAACCCACTCAAAACTTATAAATCGCTGTCACGTTACGGAAACGATTGCTTGTCACAAAAATCACCGACATCAATTTAACCGCGGATCGAAATAAGATGAACAGGACGACGCTTCGTTCCCTCCTTCTTCCGCCGGTGTTCTTCCTCCCTTTCTTTCACGGCGCTGTCGCGTCCTGCACCCGTGTAAGTGCTCCTTCGGTATAATTAAGCACCGACGTGCGCGAGAGACATCGAAACTGGGTCTTGTCAAGGAAGTGGTTTATGTGTTGCACGTGCACACCGGCGTACCACCGCGCCGCCGCGCGTCCATTAATATACGCGCCATATGAATACGATACCCCGACACGCTAGAATTTCGACTCGTCAAAGGAAACCCGTGGCAGCCGGTGAGAATTCCATGGGAAACTGGGCCCTGGCTACCGAGCCGAGGATGTGGATATTTAAAGTGCTTCCCGAACGATAATTAAACCCTTTGACGCTTTAATGGCGCTGGGTAGCGGCGATTTCAGCGCGAGAACAGAAATAAAGTGCGTGCGACGAGCGTTTTGGGGTCACGATAACGTCTCGCGGTGTTTTTCGACCGTTGTTGGTCCGTGAAAATGTCAGTGGCGCGTCTCGTTGCAAATTTTCTCCAAGTATTTTACAAGGGAATTCCTTGTTGTAGAAATAAAATAACATTACTGTTAAAGCTCGTTCGTGGAAGGATCTAATCAGGAGCTTTATTATTGCTTTATTATTGTTGTACAAAGGTGTTGTAGAAAATCTGTGAATTATATCGTGAAAGATTCAAATTGTACTTGTTTAGGTTGCCTATGATTTCTTTCATAGCAACGAGAAAGAAAAGACGTATGTATTAATATGTCCACATTAATTGTAATTGCCAAATACCAACGACGGGAAAATTGAACTTTATTTCGATGTGAAAGAACTGAATTCATATTGCATGCATATTTAGTGGATTCTGTTCGAAATCGTCACAATCAAGATCATCGGTCGATTCAAAATCAATTTCCTCGACAACGAAGCCTCTTCTAACCCTGATTTATTTTCTATGCAAATTCAGGTACAATTTTTAAGGTATTTCCAAGTCCACCGAAATTCTTTATACGAAAAATAGCATTCTATTCAATGCGAACGCTATGAAATGCCTCCAAAAATATGTCCAAATTTATTGCTACGATATTTCATTGAATGCGACATACCTCCTTCGCAAAATATTGAAACAATTTAGCAAACGGAAGTTATGAACTCTCCGATTACTGTGCTATGTATTACGACATTACATACGAACGTGCATAAAATTGAATTTTACCATTTCCATCCGAAGCACGAGTTTGCAGGCTTCGAGTATGTACGAAGGTGTTAATGAATCTGCGAATGGCTACTGAAAATACTAAAATGAAATGAAATGTCTACATTCGTCGAGGCGAATCTCCACTTTGTCTTAACCAGACAACGTTTTTTCCAGTCGGTGAGAGAAATTCGAATATTTCGTTATTTCGCGAAATAACATAGAACAATGACAATTGCCATAAAATAACGACAATCCAACGACCACCGAGCCACGTGAATCCAGAATAAATAAAACGATAACAACAGCCCACGCCTTTCTCGCAGTATAAAATACAGCGACGTCGACAGATCGACGTGCAAAAAACTAAAAGTAAATTGAGCGTAATTATGGGTCCGCTGAAAAATGAAATGGATATAATTATAAGGATGATATGCCACGCGCGTTGTAGTGTAAATGACGACGTTCGCGAGGAGGGATCGCTGTTGTATACCCGCAATTAAGAAACGGACGGTAACCCCTTCGCTCCCTTCCCAAGCGATGAGTCAACAGCGGCGTCCTGTCAATGATACGCCGGAGCTTAATGAACGGTAAACAAACGAACAGAATTTTATCGGCAGCTTGCGTAATCCCAGGATTCGTGCGGGTTGTGCGTCTCCTCGTCGCCGGTGCAACGGAGCCACGTCCGGAGAACACCCTGTAGACCGTAGGAGAGGCGAGCGAAAAGAAGGGTCAATAACGGTCGAGGCTCGAGCCGATTTCGAGCCGATGGAAACGAAATCCGCCGGGGTTTACCGTTAGACCGTCTAAGCGTGGAAGCACGTGTCCGCCGATCCTTTGCAACGGCCCCGTGCACTTGCCGCGAAAAAGGAGGAAGGAAAGTGAAAGTATCGAGAGAAACCTTAACAATGTTTCCACGTTTACCGAGACTGTCAAGGTTGCCCGATCAGCGCCGAGGCTCCGTTAGAATTTTATCCGGCGATCGTTGCGCGCGGCCGCCTTTTTTCCTAGGAGCCCTCGATCTGGACGCGAGATCGCGATACATTACCAGGCCCAGAATTCGCGGGCCTCGCCGATAGCACGCTATGCGGACGCTATGTTTCGGAACCCGTGGACTATCGAGTATCGATTTTTATTTTTGACAATTTTGAACGATTTGGGAAGAGGAGATAGGATCATCCGAGCCTTGCGACTCGTTTTTAAAGTCGTTGAGAATCGATAACTGTAACTTCCAAAATTGTCCATTTTTGTGTACAATCTGAGTTGTCGATTAAGGAGAATATATACTGTATTTTGACGGATCTATGCACGTTCGTTGCGAGTACAGCTGTGACCGATTCTTGAAAGTTTCAAAATATTTCTATACTGGAATATAGGATTTTTTTTTAATAAAATGGTATAATTGAATGATGCAAAAGAAGCGATATATTAAATGGTTCAATGATGAATGAGAAATGGCAGGCGATCGAAACTGTTGATAACTGTGTTGCGCATCAAAATTGTATGCTCTTGAAGTCAATAAATTGGTAAAATAATATTATCAGAATATGCGCAATATTACAAATTTGCTGATCCACAAAGACTTGGAGTTAACTGAAGAAGAAAAAGTTTGTAGTTGTGCTATATCATGTTGCTTTATTTTAAACCAGTACGCAAGGATATACACTAGAAAACATTTAAGAACATTGTTACACTATTTCCGACTGATTCAAATTGTCAACAGAGAAAATACATTTTTATTTCATCTCGGTTTCTTGAAATTGACTTGGAACGTTTTTATTTTTCGCAAAAAGTCCCGCTGTCTAATAATCACGAATGCGTTTCATTAAATCCCAACTTTTAACAAACCTAATGTCCTCTTCCATCGTCTAATTAGAACTCTGATATAAATGATCTATTAAATTTCGCTAATGTGGGAATAGAGTCTTGCAACAATGTCCGCGGAGTTATAAGGATTGGACTATTTCTTAATGCATCCCATTAATCTTTTGTCCACGATTAGGAGAATGGCGATTCTAGACACTGCGGCAGGATCCTATTCCCTCATCAATTAAATTTAGCGGATCATTAATACCCGAGTATAATGAGACGAGGAAAGAGGACCTCAGGAGCGTCATTAGGTTTGTTCTACCGAGAAAATGCAATTTCCGTGACGCAAGGACAACGGGGACAGAATGTGCCGCGCTGTTGCCATATACCATGTCTAACGAGTAATTTGTTACTGCAACGAACATAAACTATGCAGGGATGCATGCTCAAAAGCAATGATATGACATTAACAAATTAATCCTACCGCTGGCGGAATAAAATTACGACGCGGAGCCTAAAGATTCTGCTCGTAGCTTCGAAGCGAACGCTGGGCTGTAAATTTTTCTGTAAAGTAAACAATTGTCTGCATTATTCTCAGAATGCAGAAGCTAATTTTTTTGTTAGATATTCGTAGACATCTGTTTCTTTCGTTGATCATATTAATAACTCGAGAATATACAATAGTATTTGTGAATTATTTTCATGCTTTTACTGCTCTACGTACTCATTTACATATTATTGTTACAAGTCTAGTAATTACAGCGACATCATCGACTGGCATTTTATCACTTCTTTCACATTAGTATAATTCTACCAGGCTGCAATCGAATGAACGTTTCATTAGAATTGTGTTAAACGTGTTAAACGTGTAGCATGATAGTTATAAAATAAAAATTGGATCACACCGAAGAAACAATTGCATATGTTACATATTAGAATAATCTTAATGTTTAAGAGCATGAATACGCAACATTCAAATTGAATGCATCGAGCGCGGTAGAAATGTAGCTTATTCTTTGTGAAAGCAAAACGCACTTAACAAACGTAAAAGTTGCACGAAAATTCACGATCCGAATCAAGTACATCTGCGATATTCTCTAATTACTAATGTCTACACGGTGCGTGTCATCTCGGCAATCTCAAAAATCCAACGCGTTCTCGCATGTGTTGCAGATCTTAGCAGAATTTCACGTATTAAACATACAGTATTGTCACTCTAATCGACGCTCGGATTGTCCACAAAAACGGACAATTTGGGAACAGGAGATATGATTATTCGAGCCTTGCGGTTCGTTTGTATAGTTACGAATTGTCAAGATTATGTCAAGATTATGCAAGGCTCGAATAATCGCATCTCCTCTTCCCAAATTGTCCATTTTTGTGCACAATCTTCGCGTCAGTTAGCGAAAATAACCCGAAAATTCGTTGTTAAGTCTACATACATAATTCTGTCGCGAATATACACGGAGAACGCGTCGATCCACCCACATGTATAATTAAACAATAGAATCAGACAAAATTCTTATTTGCCGTGTTCCAGGCATCCCAGAACGATGGCGATAACGCCGCGGCACAGCGTGAACCATCGCCAACCAACCGATGCGCCTAACGCACGAAATCTCAGCCTAGAAGAAGGCGCGTACAACAAACGCACGAACTTCCGCGTCAACGTGATTGCGTTTTCGATTGACGGGGGGGGGGTGAACGGGGGATGACGGCGGGGAGGGGGACGGCTCGCGGCTCGTTTATCGATCTGTTCGACAGGATCGTGGGTCGTAGGCCAGGCGGAAACGCGATCGATCGAACGATCGATCGATCGATCGCCGGCGATGACCTTCGCACGGCGGCTTCCTCGACAGCGTGAAAACTCGCGTGTTCGCGGCTCGCCGGCTGCGGGGCTGTCGACGAAAGGACGAAAAGGAAACATGGCAGGCAAGCAGGCCTCCGGTATAGAGATCGATCGAGGAAGATTCCGCGGTGAGCGCAATACCGTTCGAGAAACGATCAAACTGGTCGACGTAGCCGGCCGGCCAGGCTCGTCCCGGCTCGGCTCGGTTCGGCTCGGCTCGTTCGAGGAAGCACGACGAATCTCTCACGGATCTTGGGTTTGCTCATCTTTCGCCGGGATCGAGGCCTGCGTCAAGGACTGCCAGACACACAGGACTCGACTCGACTCGACTCGACTTGACTCGCTTCGACTCGACTCGAGCCGAGTCTACTCGGATGATCCGCCGTGCTGTTGGGTGCAAGCAACGGGGACCCGTTCACAGCCGTCGTCCGTGTACCCGTTCGCTTGTATCGGCGCGTGACGCAACCAGATGCCAGATTCTGCCATGCCGGAGGATCGGGTTCTGCGGACGCTACCGGCTAACGGTCGCCTCCGCGTTTACCGGGACCTCGGCTGCCTCCAGTGACGTCAGACTGTCAGTGAATGGGAGTCGGGGCCCGGAACTGCTTGAGACCGCGGCCGATGGAGGCGCGACTTGCTGGAGGCCCCTGGATCGCTCCTAGTCGATCGATACACGGCCGATCTAGCGCGCCCGATAGAGGCCCGAACGTATCACGAACCGAGCGATTTTATTTCCACTCGGTTCGGTTCTTGAATAGCTTGCCTGCCGATCTGCTGGTTGCAGATTTATTCAGAGGGATCCATTGTCTTGAAAGAGATGAGAGATGCTGGGTGATTACGGAAATCGACGATCGGTAAATCGATGTCAGTCATTCTTGAATCGTTTGTATTACTGGGAGTTTTATAGTTAGTGTGAACCGAGTACAGTAAATTCTCCCTAATTTTTCTTCAACTTCTAAACAAAAATGGACAATTTGGGTAGAGGAGGTTTAGATTAATCGAACCTTGTTGCTCGTTTTTATAATTGTTGATGATCGGCAACTGTAAAAATGAGAAGCGAGGCTCGAATAATCGTGTCTCCTCTTCCCGAATTGTCCATTTTTGTTTTTAAGTTGAAAGAAAATTCCGGTAAATTTACTGTAATTACTCTTATATTGTCCCTCAGCTTGGGAACGAAAAAGCCTCGCGGCTAGAATAATCGTATCTCCTCTCCCGAAGTTGTCCATTTTCGTTCTCAAGTCGTGGGACAATGTGAGAGATATGATTGTAGCCTGAAGATCGTGATGAATGCTGATTTAATTGATATCGTATCGGTGAATAATGATCGCTGGTCATGATTGTATAAGTGGAACTGCTTACGTCCATTCAGATACTTCAGTCTTCTCTTATCGAACTTCTATCTTCTTATCGAACTATCTTATTGACTCTCACACAATGAGTCTGATCGACTCATTTATATCGTCACCTAATTTCTCAATTTCCGGCAGTTAAGTGAAATAAATTGCCATTACGCTAGGAATAAGCTAATGGATCCGTACCAAGTATTATTACAAAAATGTTTTGGAAAAAGTATGAATTAAAGTTAGAAGAATCATAAATATCGTTAACTGCATAGTTGTGAATGTTAAACAGCCTACAATTGAACGTGGCTCTCTGAGATAACGCGGTTTATAATTATACCTGTTTATACCGTATTTGTTAAGCCGCCTGGAGAAATAATTGAGGACAACAATAAACGCAACTCCTTCATGAAAAATACGTGTATTTTAATTATAATAGAATATAATTTAATAGGTTTTAGACTTTAAGTTCTCACTGGTGAGACTGAAAAAGAGTGAGAGAGAGAGAGAGAGAGAGAGAGAGAGAGAGAGAGGATAAAGAAACAATGCGTGACACAAGATAGCCATGTGCAAGATAAGGAAATTGTAAACAAAGTGCAAATTCCATGGTTGCAAGACTGAAATAAAGATACGAAAGATAAGAAAGAACCACGTTCCGGAGCGGCGGGTGACAACAATGAGACGCGCGTCCCATCAATACGTTTGCGTCAACGCTGCAACGTGACGTAGCCCCCCTCCCCTATTCCATAAGTTTCATACTCCCTCTTTTTCTATTTAAGATCGACTACTGATCCAATATTTACACTGGTACGCGCTAGAATAATTTACCTTCAATTTTCATTAATTTTGTACGGCATTTGATTTTCATTTAAACAAATATTTTGGAATATGTTGCTCCGTAAATCAAAATAGATAACAATTTAGATTGACTGCTAAATGATAAGAACTTATCATTAGATTACATGTTTGAAAGGGATGGTAAAAATGGTCCCAAATCCCATCATTAGTGAGTTCATTGCCATTAGCTGACTAATCAGATACATCAGTGATTGCTATTGTAGACATTCCTGCACTAATAATTGCAAAGTACGTATATGCTTAGTCTAGGTATTGTTTCAATTGTCTTTGAATTCGTATATGCAACAATAAAGATCTCAGTGAAATATATAAATGATATAATTGAAAACATAGTCTTATCAAAATTTAATAGAACATTTTGGAACATTTTGGATTGCCTGGATAATTCAGAAATCACTTTCGATAACGTAAAATACATGCTCTTTGTATTAAAATTCTTTAAAAGCTTCCTAATATATCACTGGCATCGTTACATCGTTTATTTCAAAGTTTTATAAAAGTCATTTGTATTTTATATTTTTTTATGGTTCTTTGTATTCATCATTTAATTATTTGTTTTCAATGCTCACGATACAGTCATGTTTAATTTGTTCGTGATCAATAAATAAGTCTTCGGTAACAAAAGTAAAACTGGCTCCCTAACGCTCGTGCGTGTTCGAAATTCTTCAATCGTTTTGATCGATTCAAAATCATACATTGAAAAATGAGTAGAAGATAAGAAAGAAACGCGTTAGCTCGGAAAACCTTAATGCTCATTCACGCACACAAAACGGTAGTACAAACACTAAGAAATAATAATAGTTTTACATATGTCGCGTAAAACTACGATACTTAAAAAAAAAAAGGAAAAACGGTAAATTGGTCTCAGTTTTCTTAAAATAAATTACAACAATGCTTTTTAACCAAATACGAACAACGTATACATTTTTCTGGTCCTTTCCAAAATTGTTCGTTTTCCAGATACAAGCGTATCATGACTCGCAAGCCTGCAAAAGCGCGTAAATTCATCGATTCGAGGCTCGATCGCTTCGCACGCATCTTCAAGAATTCAATCGAATCGAACTGTCCAAATTTGTTATCCTTGCTCCTTGACACGCTTGGAACAAACGTGGCCCGTAGTCTCGACAACGGAACACGATTAGGGCGCGTTTATATTAGAGCTGCGATAAAAGCTGCGACAGCGTCGATCGTGGCGGCAGTAAAAGCTGCGACGTATGTCTTTCCCTTAATTCGTTTACAATGGAGTTGCGCTTGTAATATTCGAATTTCAGTCGTTCAAGGTTCCTCGGCGTTGAATTTCTGGAGAGAATCGCGAGATGCTCTCGTCGACGGAATTATCGTTTATTGCAGTTCCAAAGTAAACTTACCCCAACGCAGCGTGCTATCGTTTTAACGGGAAACTAGGTGCAGCTAGTTTCTACGGACAACTAACTAAGAGTAGTCACTTAAATACGTTCGCACGGATGTCCTTGGTGCTCTCGCTCCGAGCAGAACAAGGAAGAGAATTAAGGACCAGTCCTGAAGAGAATAGTCCTCGAGCGGACGTCTACGCGGTGTTCTTCGCCGGACTGGGCGTCCGGTAGACGCCGCAGAACAGGATGTCCTTCGCTTGCCTGTCGTAGATGAAGTAGACGAAGGGGTGGTTCGCGTTGAAGACGGCCGGTTGCAGCGGCCTGCCCGAGCGGAACGTGAAGAGGGCGGTCGCAGCCGCTGCAGTGGTGCCTTCCTCGGTGACTTCGATGCGCGCACGGTGCACAGCGTCGCCGAGGTGCAGCGGTTTCTCGCCGTCCTCGACGAAGCCCCGCAAATCGGCCGAATTCGGCGCCATCAACTCGCCCGCGCCCAACGAATGCAGCAGAGTTCCCAGCGGGAGCTCTTTGTCGACCTCGAACCGGGGCAAGAGGACCTCGACGTCTCGAGGAGGAACACCGTAGTCCAGGATGTCGCGGAGCTCGGCGGATCCTTCGTCGGTAGAGAGATGATCGATCAGGACTCGTATGCCGTCGCGATCGGTGCCGGACGCTCTGGCTTGCACGAAAGGCGGCAGCATCACGAACATGGAGATCCGGTCGCCTTTGTAAGGAAGCTCCAGGATGTGCGCGCCGAGAAGCTCCGAGATCACTGCAATAGAAAGTTCATTTCATCGTGTTAGGTCCGTCGGTATATCTGAAGGGAGGAACATTTTTTTTAGAGTACAAGAGGTACAGTAATGTCTCTCTAATTGACGCTCGGATTCTATACAAAAATGGACAATTTAAGTAGATTATACGATCCTTGCGGTTCATTTTTATAGTCACGAGTTATCAACAACTATAAAAACGAGCTGCAAGGCTCGAATAATCGTAACTCCTCTTCTCAAATTGACCATTTTTATGGACAATCTGAGCGTCAATTAGAGAGACATTACTGTAGTTATAGAAACTAGGTAGAATAAATTAGGATAGATTAGCTTGGAGCAGGATAAGATGTGTGGAAAGATGATGGCATGAATGAGTGGCGCGAGGACTGGTTAAGAAATAAGTTAAAATGTAAGCCAAGTCAATTTGGGAAAGAGTTGAAAAGATTACAGAATGACGTGGAAGGTTATAAAAGAGAAGAAAAGGAAAGAAAAGAGGAGAAAGACCAAAGAGTAGAAAACGTATGCAATAAATAATCTAGTTAGAAATACATGACTTACTCCCAGCAAATTCACTTGATTCAACAAACGAAAGTTAAATTACAAATCTTGCTAGAGACAAATATTTTCAACTTCCGTGAAGCATACAGAGAAAACATTTTGAACTTAGAAATCATGTGTATATAAAATTTGTTAAACTGCAAATGGTTCAAGATTACGCTTTCAGACAACTACATCTCCATTTCCGTACAAAATTTTCGCTTACTTTCGTAATTGTAGAAATACAATAGATCTGTTTCTTTTTCGTGCGTGCATATATAATTTATGCAAATAAAGAAACACAATACACGAATTCACCTATGTAAGCGTTTGCACAATTTCATCTTTCTCTATCAGCTTATTCCATCGAAGAAGTAAACGATTTTAGTTGAAGCGTATGTTATTAAAATGAACAACGTTTACAATGATAAATCTATTTAATATTAGATTATTGCAGCCACTACGTTCGATTAAATAACTTACGATGGTTAAAGGTCCCCTTCTGGTGCATGAACGTGACCATGGAATTTTGCGATCCGGAACTATAGAACAGATCCTTCTTCGAATTGGCTGGTTCGAATTGACTCTGCCAGAGCCCCTTGAAGTATACTGCGTTCGCCAGCACCAAATCCGTGTCTTCGCCAATGCTGTTCGGAGGTAGAAGGTCCTTGATGTGTCCTTTCGTCATGTTGCTGACCCACTCGTTGATGTTATTACGAACGGCAACTGGATTAGTATGGAAATCGGTTTTTTCCAGCTGATCGCCGACGAAGTCCAAGATACAATCGCGGACTTTCCTCTTGTCGGATATCCACAGCCGATTCGCCGATGAGTACTCGTAATCAGTGGCATTCGCCTAAACAAAAATGTAAGATGTCAGCTTTAATACGATCTTATGGTCTGAAAACGCGTAACACATTATATACCAACAGGATTGTTGAAAATTATGATTGCGAGTTTCATGCATTTATGAAGGAAACGAGCAGTGAAAAAAATTCCTTGGGAGTTTCCATTTTTTTCACTTTCATTCCAATGGATTTTGTCGAGAGAAGCTCAAAAATCGAAGTCCTCAATCTAGGAATCTAATTAAAATAACTCCTGAATTCATTTGATAAAAAGTTATACGCGTCCAAAGTCGACGAATTTCCAGGGTTTTTGGCAAGTTAGCACAATTTTTATTTTGCATCAAGCTTCCTAATCGGGTTATGATACCGTTGAAATTATGATTTGTGAGGGCATTTGATATTTGATTAGCTCTCGAATGATAAATTTGGAGAACTCATAATTACAACTGAGGAACTGATTATTAGATGCCAGAAAAAAGTTCGTATGGTTCTTCTGTCGACAGTGAACTTACACATTCGTCTTCAACGAATCCTTATCGTAAGAATATACACAGCCTTGAAACAACTGTGCCATCGAATAAGAATGCTTATGGAGCTCGTTACCAACGGAGTACTTTAAAAACCTCGTTAACTTCTTGCCGTACTTTAACGATTCTGACTCGCGATGGTAATTTCTAGTAATAACCTGTTAAGTACGAATGTTATTTCGTTCTTTTCAGATTTCTTCTAGTAGCTTTTTTCTTTTCCTAAAAAATTATTACAATGGAAAAAGTTCCAATCATTATAACTGTGAAGAGAATGATACGGCAAGGGATCAAAAGTATGTACTACAAAGTAAACGAGATTCCTTACAACATTACATAGTTGCATCATTATACTATAAATGAATTTTAATGCTTTTCTTGAACTTTTAAAAATATTAACCCGTTGCACTCGGAAGCCGTTTCAACTCTAAATACAAAACAGCTCTTCTGACCTATAGCATTTCCATTTTATATAACTTGCTGCATTTTATGCGAAATTGAGTCGTGTCACTCGTTCAACAGTTTTATTTTGTAAAAGTGTTTAAACACAAATGTGTGGATAATTAAGTTTAAATACTAATAAAATAATAACACTAATAAATAATAATTTTAAACACACAAGTGACACGAATGTGCGGATAATGTATCAATTACTAAATTAGACCGCCAGCTTTCGTCTTTATTAATTTCTACACTAAATCGTTTTGCGTATGGGTTGCTTCAGATCGAGCTGATTGCATGTATAAAAATTATTTTTACGTACTAGATAATTCTAATATTGTATGACTGAATAATCGAGGTTCTGACGTATAACAATTTTTATATTCGAGTGCAAAGTTTCTTTCTTAGCTATCTCTCGAATCTGATCAAGGCGAAATAAATGAAGCGAAACTACCTCGAAACGTTGGAAATGTATCGCGTTTTTAGATGTACGGTTTCTGAATAACAAAGACGCTTCTGATAGAGTAGAACGATCGTTGCGTTCGTCACGGGTCTCCACGACCCAAGCCGACGGTTAGCTGAGCAAGTTCCAGGAGGGCCGAATACCGGGAACCAAGGAGCGGGCATCAGCCCCACTGCGAGCGTTCGAACGCTCCGACATCCGGGCTTCGTACTAATTATCCGGTTCGCCTTGGAATACTTGCTAGCTCGGACGACAATGATGCAACCACCTCGAGCCTCCTCACCTGAGCGAGAAGCCTGTCGTAATTCTCGGTCGAGTAGAATCGTTGCACGTCGACCTTGGACAGATCGTTCGGGATGTGCAAGGCCTTCTTCAGGGACTGCTCGGTGGTGCCGCGGGCCCCAAAATACGCCAATCTAAGGGCCTGGTAGAGGCTGTGCGGACTGTAGAAAATGTTGTCCTGCGTCTCGATCATCGCGGTCTTCTTCAGGGTGTCCAACGCGAATTTGAATCGCGCTGCCGGCAAGGAGTTCTTCGCCCCGGGATTGCCCACTCCCGGGAAGTCGTTCGCTGTCAGACACTGCGACGACACGCTGCCGAGCAGGAACGGCACCGCCAACATCAACATTACCTGGAAACATGACCATCGTTTAGCATATCTGAGAAAGCGTCCTGTTTTGCTTTCAGAGAAACTGTTGGTAATTGGTGTTACTGGGTTAGCTCATACACAATGTCCATCGTTTCTGGGGTCATTCTGCTGCGGACAGGATATTCCTTTGTCTCTTTGTTTTAGAAAAAATCACTCGAACGTCTGATTTATTAGCTGCGGAAATTTAACATTCGTCGGTGAATTTTCAAGCTTGCGTTATCTTTTGTACACGTAATAAATGAACGGTGAAGACGTTAATCGTATGTCATGTCAACACAAACTCTGCAAAACTGAAAGTTTCTAATCAAGAAGCTAAACAATATAGGATTACAATAAGATAAAGCAAATATGACGGTGTGGAAATAATTTTCTGAATGAACGGAAAGATATACAGGGTGTCCCAAACGTTGCTAACAATTGGGAAATGGGGGATTTCTGAAGTCGTTTGAAGTAACATTTTCCTACGAGTTAGGTCGAGTTAAGTCGGATTCTCGGTATTTTCGTATGCGCTGTGCTAATAGTATTTCGAAAGCTCGAATCGACGATCTTTCTAAACGGAAATATCGAATTTCCCGAGAAATGTGAATAAGAGACGGTCGCGTTCCGCGAGTGAATAGGCGGTGAAGCGATCGTGATTACGCAAACGGACAGAACGTAAAATGAAACGTCAAACGTAAATATGTATAACGCCGTGTGTAACGTGCATGCGTCACTTACACAAACGTAATTGCACCCTTCGAAGTATCCTCGTATGCCTCGTGTAATTTCCTGTACGATTGTGAAATTCCGCGGGCAAACGATATATTTCAATCATTTTCACGCCGCACCGTTATTGTCTGTCAGAGCCGACGCACACACGCGCCAATTGCCGAAGGAAATTCGAAAGCGCGAGTCGCACGCTTTTAAAGTAATGATCGTATAAACGGCGTCATTCAGCACGAAATATGTACTTGGCTTGACAAAACCAATTTCGTGAGCGAAGTTAATTCAACGTTTCGATTGTTTTAAGGCTGCAAAATCTGGTACGCGTCCAGTTATGGCTTTTTACAACGACAACGGAAGTTGCAGACATTTTGAACTACATTTTATAGTAACAATATCTTTTCAAACAAATTCATTTTGCCGACTTAACGTGCAGTTGCTGTTCATTTAATTTATAATGCAAACAATTCTGATTGTGTTATTGAAGTAAATTACATTCTCCTTAATTTCCCTTCAGCTTGTAAACAAAAATGGCAATTTGGAAAGAAGAGTTCGTTCGATGGAATCTTGTTTTTACAGTTGTTGGCAATCGGTGACTATAAAAACGAGTCGCGAGGCTCGAATAATCGGCAATAATAAATAATAAAGTAATAAATTATTATTGCCATTTGACATTCATATATTATTAGAATAATTATTTTAATAACAGCTGTTCCCCATTAATGTTCTTATTTCGCGTCGACAAATTGTCGACTTATTTCATCGACGCAAACATGTACATTTTATCAAGCTTTGTTCTCTCTATTAAGCTGTGCTAACATCAGACCGTATCGTGCCTGATTGTCCAGTCTCTCAACACACAATAGCGATTACTATACAATACCTTCCCAATCCGAGTACCCAAGACAATGCATCGAGTATATTCGTTTTTTAAAAAACGTAGACGCGTGTATCACAATACACGGGTATACCTAAATTTGTGTAATTATGACGTACCGATGTTAACGTGTTGCTGTACTAACAACTAATCTAAATCTTATGTAAACGTTTGTAAATATTATGCAAATCAAATGCGGTCTCCAGTGACAACGGTCCGAATGTTAGTGCGACCTTAAATGAAATAATTGACGGTGAAACAACGTCGATACCGATGCGCGATGCTACAGTATTCGAATACTGAAACGACGAAAGTTGTATCATTTGTTCGTGCAACCGGAGATGCCATTGTATCGATAGCGTATCGATCGTGTGTGTCGCGTGTCAGGAGGTGCCGCTTCGCGCGAGCACGTTTCACAGAGAAAGAACTTTCTCATCGTCGATCGGAGAAAGCGATGATGTGTTCTCCCGGCGAGAGAGAACCGAGCGAAGAGGAACAGCTTCGTTCTCTGGAACGCCGCTTCGTGTTTGGCTCCGTTTCGGTAACCGGCATAGCCATGACCCCTAAACGGCAGGTCGCGTGAGCTCGCGCGGTTCGTAATGCACACGAGGTCGACGTAATATCAGAAAATAAATCACCGAATGCGTCACCGCTATCTGTGACAATTTGATTTCGACCGTGGGACAAGTTTCGTGCAGGAATCACGCTCTAGTTACTGCGACAACGCGCCAAACAATCGCTACGAGATTATTTTGCGATTAGCTTTTATCGATGCGAGAATTAGAAGCCACGTGATCGGGCTTTGCATTAATTGACTTAGCACTGTTGCTACCGAGACGTCTCGCGTCGTGTCAATCCTTCGTAAGTTCGGGGCCATTTCCTGTTTATGAATACATACTGCCGAATCTTTCGTTTCTCTGCGATCGCGTTGTAATCTCGTGCGCTACTTTGTAGAACTGGATGGACAACAGTGAACTGTAGCAAGAACATTTGTATATTTATGACAATAAGAGACGAAAATATTATGATGCCCAGTGACGGAACATTCCGCGAACTGAAAGATACAGAATAGAAAAAGAATTTTGTTAACGTTGCAATGGCAGATGTCAACTTGGAAAAGTACGTGTTATCTTGTTGCAATGAACGAACGCGTTTTATGTCGGGGACTTTGATCCGCGGGTTTCTCAGATAACAATTTTCTGCTCTCGCGTCCCGTTTGTGTTCGATTTCTTTAGAAACATCCGCATCTCGAACATTTTCATCCGTGGTAACATTCGATGCATGAAACGTGCACAGAGCGAACGCTTTCACGATTTCATCGCGTCTACAAGTGCGAAATACGACTGGCAATATTTTTTAAATGAAAACTTGAGGGTGTATTCTAGTGCGAGCCATCGAAAAGCTTCCATGTTATTACAAAACAATTTTTACAATAACAATAATTAACCTTTTCTTATTATTGTATTAGTTTTTTATTATTATTGTATTAAGTATTATTATCGATACGAGGAACTTTAAACAACCACGATATTGACAAATTAACTTGAAATTTTATGTACCTCTTGTGTCGCTAAAGTACAGAATAGAATTCATTAAAAATCCTTCTCTTTTGCATTTTTCTAAATTGAAAAACTTTAACATTTCTATTTCAAAGTGCTGCAACTTTTCAACTTATCGATATTTTTTGTTATCGATTTTAGATTCTGCTGTAAGCAAATTCTTGGTTACTTTTTGGATTCTTATTTCAAATTAACAAAGATGGCCTGAATCGCGGACCACGTGAGGCTACGATTCTTTTTTATAAGCGCGTTACTTGCAAAAGCATGTGGCGCCCCGGCAGTTTCTTTCAGTGAACAAAAGCTAAATGTTATCGAACTACAGTCCCATTCGGAGGGGGCAGAGATTCGATTGTTAATCTGTTATACGAACGAATTAATCTTCGACCTCGGATATACTAACTCATAATTGAACCACGATGACAGGACTATTATCAAGCGTATTTCCACTGCCATACGAACGCGTATTCTTATGCGTAAGTACATGATTAAATTGAAAAACAGAATAATTAACAAAACAATGAATTCTTGGTAACATCAAATAATAATTTTTGAGAACGACAAACGGAATAATTAACTGTTAATAATAATATTCAAAATGATAAAAATCGTTTTGTATCTCGTTTGATGTTAGATTACAGAAATGGTGAAAAAAAAACGGCGAAATGGTGACTGTATACGTTTTCCCGCGTTATCAGTCGCAAACGTGACTCAAAGATCACAGAAACCTTAAACACGATGGTCGAGACAATCTCGAGTGAACCTCGGCTATCCGAACCGTCTCGTCCATCGACGTCCTCGGATAAGCAAAGATCCGCTATACTTCGAAGTAATCATTACAATTGGAAAAGTTCTAATCGTTTCGACTGTGAAAAAGGGGTTAACAACGAAGAACTGCTAATCGACGCAGCTGCGAAAGAGACCGTAGCGCGAGCAATTAATGCGACAATAAATAAGGCAAACGTTTGAAAGAGAAAAATGTGCGGTCAGAAAAGAAGGAGAGAAGTCGAGGCGAGTGAAAGCAACGGATAAACAAAGTTCCGCTGTACATACTTCGAAGTAATCGTTACAATTGGAAAAGTTCTAATCGTTTCGACTGTGAAAAAGGGTTTAACAACGAAGAACTGCTAATCGACGCAGCTGCGAAAGAGACCGTAGCGCGAGCAATTAATGCAACAATAAATAAGGCGAACGTTTGAAAGAGAAAAATGTGCTGTCAGAAAAGAAGGAGAGAAGTCGGGGCGAGTGAAAGCAACGGACAAACCGTGACATCATAGAGTCCGACTTTCTTGACTGAAATGAACGTGTGACAGGGCTCGTATGACGAAAGCAAGAGAAAACACCGCGCCTTCTGGCTCGTTCCCGATAGGGTCGTCTAAGCACGTGGGAAACTCGCTGGATTATTTCACTCTAATAACACGTCGGGCAAACACAGCCGGCCACGGTTTTTACATAATTTCGTATGCACCGTTCCAGTTTTCGCTCGACGACGCCTCGTCGATCCAAATCGGCGAGCGTGTCGCGCGCCGACAAATGGAAACAAAGCTTCCGCACTCGCGGATAACAGACATTATGTCAAACGTTTCGTAATCTTTTCTAATTTCCATGCCCCAACGTTTCATTAATCTCTCGCATCGAATGATTCGCACGATCAATCACACATGTACGTACATACTTTCGAAACAACAGCTGAGCGCTGTTAAAGCTATCTATTAGATGATTCATCCTGTCCATCGGCTTTCTGCGACGCGCCACCCGGAATTCTTAATTCCTTCGGAACATTCTTGACGAGATCCGGTGAAATGGGGTATCTCGGTTTTCTATGAACGAACTTTATATTCGTTATGCGTACGAAAGAATAAAGAACTCTGAATCGTTCTTCGGTGGACGCAAATACGCTGTTTCAGATATTTAACCAGTTAGCTGTGCTTGACGAGTATACTCGTCATGAAGAAGTGGCAGTATTTTGTGTCATGACGAGTATACTCGTCGCGCGTAAAAAGTAGCGACCATTGGCTATTTAAATTGTAATTTTAATAAAAACAAAAACATGTTCTCAAATTTCAGGATGTTTCGAATATTTTGAAGCCAATTCTACACGAAGGTGTTTAACATCGTTATAAAAATAAGATTAGAAAAGAATCGTGGTATTGGTGTTCGACTTGCAAAGTGCCATTATGTATCGTTCCTTGCTTCGCTGAATACCACTCTACAACAGCAATTTGAATTTTTAACTTTTATAAATATTTGATTTTTCCTCTGTCTTCTCGATCCAATATTTTAACAGCAACACTTACTTTGTGTTTGACGAATATACTCGTCTTTGCTTGATTCTCGTGACATATGCAGGTGCGCGCTCTAAAAAAAGGAGGCGTCACAGCTAACTGGTTAATTTCCAGTCGCCCAGTCTTTTTGGTAATACAGTTTCGTAGAAGTGTCTATACGCAATTTTCCGAACAAAACGTGATTCGTGAAATCGTTCCTAAAAGTTTACAAACGTCGGCAAGGACAGCCGCCGATACGTCGCGTGAATTCTTAATTCGATTACGTGCTCGGTTTACAGATCGTCAGGGAACGATGCAAGCGCGAACCGTGTAATCAACAACTGCCGCGCGAAGTTATGTTATGAGAAACGGTAGTTTTTGCGCGACGAAGATCGCCTTCACGCCTTCGTGAAAACGAGTATGATTTACGAATGACTATGTCGGCGGCGTTCTCCTCGGCGTTCCAGTAGCTGGGAATTCCACGGCTCATCGCTCAATTGTCTTTTTAAAGCCAATAAAATCAGCGAGACAGCCCGCAATAACTGTCCTTCGCGGTTTTGTAGAAACGGAGCGGGGCAGATCGTAGATACAATCCTTTTTTTCTTCGTTTCCGCGCGAGGAAACGAACAACCTCTTTATGTGACGAAATTGCACGGTTCACCGATGTGTCGGCTGATCGGAGATAAAACGTTTAACAACATGCTGTGAAAGCAATAACTGCGACAGTGTGCTTACATATGTAGCGGCACTGTTTGATTTGATATTGAACGTCGGCCGTAAATCATTTATAATTTTAGCACCCGAACAGCGAGCCTGTCTGAGAAAAATACAACCGCGTATGCTTCGGATCGTTTATAGTTTTATTTAACAATATGTTCGACAGATTTTTGTTTAATGTATTTGTTCTAGACGCGTTGATTATTCCATGGACCTGAATGAAACTTACATCAATTTGTCAGAAACTAGACAGTCGAATAACAATATATTTACACTTCGTTTGAATTGTTCTCGTCGAGCAGGCTTAGGTTATTGAAAATTATTGATTAGGTAATTACAGGAAGAAAAAACCTATAGAATGTTATTGCAGACGTTGGAAAAAATTCGTAGCGAGAAAGAAAAAGTCGGCGGAAGAAAAGATCTCATGCTACGTTAATCTTATCGCAGAAGAATTTTTTAGAGCCTATAGAATCCGAGGCCATGCTGTTGGTCATCTTTAGAGATCTTGCAAAAACATTTGGAACGTAAGAGCGTGTACTTGATGGATAAAACATTTATTAATACAGAGCGCGATGTTTAATTGAAATATTAAATTACTTTGAGAAAGACAACATTATTTTTTCGATAATTTATGTTTGTAAATAGAATCGTTGAAAGCATGATGTAACAGTCACGAACAAACAGAAGCATAATCTGAAACTAATGCTTGCGTAGTTATTTTCTCTGCGTTAATTTATTGCAGAACGAAATATCGATTCCCTTATCACGAGCTTTATATAATTCGGAGCAGAAATAAACGCAACTGCGATAATTGTCCATTAAAAAATGACTTTCTACGAGTTGATGTGTGCTGTTAACAAAACTCTTTGAAACACAAAATCCTTATTCTCACGGAATTAATTTCACATAAGAGAACGCTGATATTCAAAAACTATTCTTAAAATTATTTAAAAACAAAAATAAAATTATATTCTCAAATATTCTTGAAAACATCCAGAGAGAGAAGATCTTCCTATTTTTATATTATGCATACTATTTTAAGATTAGCATATAACAGAGTCATTCATCTCTGATAAGAAAAACGAAGCAGAATTTTATGGATTTATAATTAAAAAAATGAATATTTGCAACGTGGAACAGTAGAAACATTAAAAACGTTCGGTGACGTCGATATTCTACGTTCAATCTACTGAAATTATTAAATAGAGAATGGAACTTCTGAGTTACTCTTAATTCTTGCACCGGCGAATTTATAACATTAAAAATGCATTAAAAAGTCGCGTTAAAAATAATCGACTCGCATAGTCGTTCAGGCCTTATTCTGCGATCTACATCGCGATTAGGATCACGAGGCTGGAATCATTGTTAACAATTCCCTGGCTAGAAACAAAAGTTTCGAGAATAACTAAATTTGTGAATCCTTTACAATACATAATCGATTAACACCACCGTAAATATTAACACATCGACGGCCGCGCCGAAGCATCCCAAAATTTCATAGAATCCAAGTATCTCAGTCGATTAAAAATTAAACGTGCAAAACAAAGTTACGCGGCATCGATTACTATTTCAACGTTCTTACCCCTCTCGCGAACCTGAATAAAATGAAGAAATTCTCACGGATCGGGGCATGGAAATGAAATTTTCAATAATATCGTCGCCCGCGTACGCGGTGACGCGGCAATCGAAGTGTTAACGTTCTCCAAGACGCGCGGCTGAATTGTGTATCGAAATTAGGTTATCCTCCTTTTGTATTTATTCGATTGTTCAATGCCCGGGACCGCTTGTCAGTGTCCCCCTGCCAACAGCCATGAAACGGAGTCTCGACACCAATTGAATTCAATTCGAAGTCCACAGACTATACCTGACGCGACATTAGAAATCAAGGATCAGCGTTTCAATCTTCGCATGCTCCGCAAATAAATACGCTACAGAAGCGTGGCTCATAGGAGGAGACCAGCGACCGGAGTTCGGTGGAAAAATCCGATACCACTCACCGGTTTCAGGAGCATTTCGCTGACGCACGTTCCAACTGTTCCCGTGGTTCCAGGTCCTTTTAGCTGCCGTGTGTAAACCCTGTCGGAGCTACTCGGCCACGCGGTGAGAAAAAGTGAAATAACGTCCGATTAACGCTCGCAACCGAGTCGAACTGAATGCAGAACGGAAAAGCAGAGCCGCGATGCCTGCGAGTAACTGGCTGCTCCTTGGCCGAGGTCCCCACCACGATTTTACTCAGGAGTCAGTGTCACATTTACTCATCGGGCACGAATCCTTCGTTGCCGGCACAGCCGAGCCCACCTTAGCGTACCATCCACGGGTCGTTACTTCGTCGACGCTGGAAATGCCCGGTCATAACTCTTAATGGTTTCACCGTCAGGAAATCCCGGGCGGGGGCGAATCTCCGATCAGGATCGTAAATCGTTGATTCATCGCCCGTATCTCGCGTACGCGAGGTATGCCCACGGTTCGCTACACGAAGGAATCCGCTACAAGACGCGCCGCGATTTCGTTGATTTTCATAAATACGGATCGGATAACGTGCGTTCTCGTGTTCTATGCCGGTTCCCGGTTTCCAATAGTCGGCGCGTGTCGACGCTTCTTGTTCTTTTCCTGCGCTGGCTCAATGTGAGAATAGACACGCTGACGAATAGCATGTCTGCGCACATTTTTTTCCTCGCCGTCGAATCTTCTCGCAGTACGCGTGATCGAAAGAAATTTCGCATCGCGCGTGTTCAACGCGAAAAATTCGGCTAAACGTCGAGATCAACAATTTTTACGTATCGTTGCAAATTCTCACAGTCGACGTCTCGATTGATGCGATCTAATCGAATACGAATCGCTTAATTATTAATATTCGTGCCTTAATTATTCGATTAATAATCGTGCAGCGCGCGGGCTCTCGTGTCAAGTGTGTATGGGTAATTTTTTATTAATCGTCCATAAAATACTCGAAACGAATGGCACAAATTGTGTGAAGAGTCTGCGGATATATCGCGGCGCAGAAAAGATGAAAAGCTGGGAAAGGGAGGAACAATTAGCGGAGAAATCGCGCGATAATAAACGACGAGCAGCCGCGGATCGGTTTTCAGAACACGTCGACGCGCGTTTCCATGTAATTCGAAGCCATTTGGATGCCCGTGGCGTTCTTCTTGGTCTCTTCCGGATCTTTTCCTTCGTGGTCGCGCGCAAAATCGTGTTTAAATCGTTGGCGCTACGCCAGTGGAAGGCCCCGTCGAAAGGAATGTCGCGCCGCACGTTCGCGAATTGTCGAATCCGTCGAGTCAAAGCCGGTCTTATTGGCTGGTCATTGACGGGTCAAAAGACGCAACGAGGAAGAGCATCGGAGCCAATTAAGCGAAACTGCGTCGCGGATTTGCTCGAGTTCGTCTACTCTTTCCATTCGAAGTCAGTCTTAAATCGCGTTAATCGACGAACCGCCAATTCGGTCAAAGGACACATTCTGCTTTTATTTGTGATCAATTCGCGATCGATGTTACCTCTTAGGCTTCGTCAAGTAACGTCACGTTGAAACGGAAGTTACGGTATTAGTTTTCGTAGGACTTTCAAATAGGCAACACAATGAAGATAACAACAATCAAAAGCTGCGAAGAAACGAGACACGTATTCGCGGATCAGTTGATTCAAATTCAATGTCTTCTTAAGCCCGGTACCCATTTGTATTGCTTCACCGGTATCATCGAATCGCTGTGTGTTTGTGTACACGTATACGCAACCATGCGGCATTTGTTCATCTCATCATTGACAAGCAACGGTTATCACCGTTGCGAAACAAATGGTTACACAGCTTTACGATTTATAACAAGCCTGAAGTCACCATAAATGACTTAATAACGATTTGCTTTTGAACCCAATTATCTACAGTAAATTCTCTCTGATTGACGCTGTGCGATTTTGTGCACAAAACTGGACAATTTGGGAAGAGGAGATACGATTGTTCGAGCCTCGTTTTCATAGTTACCGATTGTCAATAATTATAAAAACGAGCCGCAAGGCCCGAACAATCGTATCTCCTCTTCCCAAATTCTCCGTTTTCGTGCGTAATCTGAGCGTCAATTAGGGAGAATTTACTGTATATTGACTAAGAAATATAAACTCTACGTTCTATTACATAATGCGAGTCTTCACGTAATCGTATCTCCGTTGTTGAAAAGATATAATCATCGCGCTTTGAATGGACCTCATCGATGTGGATTCAACGCTATTACCAGTTTCTCTGCAAAAATGTATGTACCGTATGTAATAATAATCTATTGGAATCTCTTCAGGATGATATAAAAATGACGCTAATTAGAACGCTAACGAACGATTAACAAGCAGTTTATATCCTAACACAAGCGCCATCTGTAAATACGTGTGTATCGATTTAATCACAATTTGTCTCAATATGCTTTCTGGTTCGTTGTGCACATCTTATTTACAAATACTTCGATTACGATGATATATGTCATCGTCGTTATGATCTCATTGTGAATTAATTTTTACTATAAGATATTATTATCAGCAATTAATTCTATGACACTGTAATATTTTTTTCGACCACGCAAAATGTAGGCATATTAAACAGGTCATAAACAGCGGATTCTTTGTTTTGTAATGTATTTTTAATTCGAGAAGCATGAAGATGATTGCTATTCTAGCCACGGCAGTCCTTCCTTCTAGGCTTTCAGACTTCACAATTCAGATTGAAGCATGTCATTTCAGTCATTTATCGCGATGCTTTGATCTAATGTCTTATAGATTTGTGAAAAATTGTTTCCTGAATTCACGCAACTCAAGAAACGTTTGTGATAAACATTGAATTTATTTCAGTGGCTTGAAATTTGTATCATTTTTTATTCGAGCCTTATAGAAACACTAATCCGAGCATTGTTATCCTAATATTTTGCGAATCAGACCTCCAGCTTGCGTTTAAAATATTATCATTTAATATTAATCCCCAGATTTATGTGTATTGAAGAATATTAGTAACACCCTTAGACCAATTAGGCTATTTTAAACAGAATAAAAGGTTTATAGCAAATTGTTAATTGTAGAGCTTAGAAGCCAATCATTAAGTGCAATCTTTCATTGCAATCCAAGAAATTCTTCATTGCCGAAACATCCGGTTGATAAAACAATATTCTCTGTTATCTGTTAATAAATACATTCGTCTACAACTAAATTCTCAGGGACTTAATTATCTCGGTTTCCATGCTCAGGGATCAGCTTCCGAATCCTCCAATCAGATTCTATGTACAGCTGCGTGTCCATATTCAAAGGCATTAATCCGCAAACAGACAATTACCGCACAATTAGCGACAGTTGTCGTATATCTTACCTGAATGTTGTTCGTGGACATTGTTAGCGACCGGAAGCTCTCACGCTGGAACCGCAGGATTTCCCTTTCGACGCTGATAAACGTTTAGATGCCGGAGATCTTCGCGTTGATTCGTTCGTTTGATTGAAACTCGCGTATTTTCTTTTTGGAATACCCAACCAACGCAATCGGATGATTTAGTGTGTGCCAATTAAGCTAATTTCAAGCTCCATGAACCGCGAGGACTCGAGGCAGATGCAACCTCGATTCTCATTTTCGTGTGCATTTATACCAACTCGCGAGCGTACGTATGATCCCACTTGTCTGCCGCCAAGGGAAAATCCCAGCTTTGACACCGATTATCGCCAGCTGTAAGTTACGCATCTATAATCAGAGCTCACCATTTAATCGCTTACGGTCGACGGCCGACATATTCCCGGAACCACATTTTTAATAAACAACGTACTCGCATGCGTGAAAAGATTTGCTGACACTTCTTGTATGATTTAGTTGCGAAAAACGTTAACGGGCCAAAACCACAATCAAGCATATTACGTAGAACTGTGAAAACAATTGTTCGACGATCCAAAGGTATCCTCGTTCGTGTTAAAGCAACCCTTCGGACACTTATAACAACCTAATAGCGCAGCATTCTGTAAGTCTTGCCGTAAATTCTCTACTGTAAAAGCACGAGAAATATAAATATAATATGTCTAGGACATTTTCGTCCAACTATATCCTCTTTTAATCTGTCGCCTTTTATCGTCAATTAATAACAATTCTCATCATGTATTTCTATGTGTCATGTAAATATCGATTTTATACAGAGCCGTTCGAACTTTTGCATTTCAACTGCTCGTCTCGAAATGATGATCATTTAAAGCCAGAAGCTCTTGAATTCGCTGCCGTCAGCTTCGTGCAAATCTTTTTATAACATTGTTTATAGTTTTCTCTAGCAAAAAAGACAGTACGTTTATGTAACTGCCGATCTTAATGAACGATCCGAGGATAGTCTTGAAGATTTCATAGTTTTCCACCGAATATTTCGTCAGAAAAATCGCTGGGTCGTCGCACAAAAATCACACCGATTTGTGTATCACAGAACGTAGGGTGCTCGATCTGCTTATAACTTTCTGTTCATGAAAACGAGACAAATGTTCGATTCATACGTAACAAGCGTTTAAATGCTTCCGGAATAGGTGTTGGAAAATATTGCTCCGAAATAGCCACGAGCCACAAACCACAAAGTGGCTTTTAATCGATAAGAAAATATTTTATCCCCGATTTTCTCAGAAATCTGCCGTATTATAGATTTACAGATTTGTAGATTCGTATTTTTCTCAAGAAAGCATTCCTGGTGGTTAACCGATACTATTGAATCGTTTATTATAGTAGCCGATAATAGACGAAAACAATACTATCATCGTTTTATCTTTTCTCTTGTAGTTAAGTCGCACCTTGATTCCCATTATGTTAACGATCACTTAATTCTGCTTACTGCAATGTGTCACGCGTTCTTTACAAATTCTATAACCACAATAAGCAAAGCTCTCTTCCACATAATTTCTTCTTCTCCAATACCTAATCCAATTAATTCCATATCATTACGTAGATCGAATCATTAGCACATTCTGCTAAATTCAGGATCTCCAAATTCAAATAACCTTGCATCTTTCAGCTCAACAATGCGTAACCTGGTTGGAACTTGAGGCACACGTGCATAAAACTCTTGAAAATATCTAGGTAAATATTCCTCAAGTAATAAAAGACTAATTAATTCGTTAGTAATAATAATAATAATAATAATAATAATAATAATAATAATAATAATAATATTCAATTACAAATGTAATTATTGAATTCTGCAGGATCCGCTTTCAAATTCAATGCTGCATCATTTAAAAGAGCTAGCTTCTGATTTATCGATGATCGTCAGGATCCTTAATGAATCTTATCGTTAGATAACAGTTTTGACTCGCCGTCTTATTAATTTCTTATCAAGCTGCATAATTACTGAATGAAGCTCGTACGGTGTTTACAATCCTTGACAATCTTAAATAATCGTTATATATATTCTCGGAAATAATTATTCCTTAATGTACCGAAATTCTCAGAGATCTTCAAACTTATGTCTAAGACCACATTTGCATACGCGCCGGCGATTATTGATGATATTCGTGTGCCACAGGGTATTGTGTTCGACCAGCGCAAAGAGTTTCCCAAGAATTACGCCGACCAATGCTGAAACGCTTCATAGAAATCGGATGCATACTCGTTTGCACGGACATGATCGCGTCCGCCACATCGACGAGCATCGATCACTCGGCCAGCTATCAGGTGCCAGTCATTATATTTTCAAAGTATTTAAATATAGCCGCTGAATAATCGTGGTTTCAATGATTTTCACGTGCCCAGAATTCGGCCAAGAAAGTGGACGTCGGAAAGGCGTCGGAATTCCCCGGCAATAAGAGCTCGCTGAAGATGTTGGAGGACATCACGGCGAAAGTCTGGAGAGTTTTGCCGGTCGTCGAAATTCCTCGGAATTGGGTGCTCGCTTACTGTATGAAGCAAACGGAGATCTTCGAACAGGTGGAAAAAGCCGGTATGCAGTGCCAGTACGACGGTATGGACTGGGATTGCACGTTCATCGAATTGGTAAAAGTCGATGAAAATAACGGAGAGTAACAATATTATACGGCGCAAGGGTTCCAAGATCGTTTTCGCGCTTTCTTTTCGAAATGATCGACTTCACAGCGTTTTGATCGACTGGTATACTGGGACCACGCGGTCGACTCCAACATGTTTCACATTTTTCTTACGTTACACGCTAGCTGAGGATAAAATTAGCACGTTCTTCTGCACTTTTTATTCGGGGTCTGTCATCGTCCCAGAATACCAATCGTTTCTGTAAATGTGACTTGTAAGAGCATATTATCCAATGGAATACCTACAAAAGAAATGAGCGCTATTCGTTCTTCGTACGTAATTATTTACAGGATTGGTAAGGTAGCATGTTTGAAAGTTCCTGGCCAGTTTCTGTTACAAGTCGATGGAAAAGCAGTCTCGACGATCGCAAACGAATAACATTACGCTGAATTATTACTTCAGCCGATACTTAGAAACGAATAAAAATTATCGACGCAAGGAAAGTCGTTTCGTGCGATTGCTTTAATATAATCGATCGGGAAAAGTAGAGTGTATGATGTAATATAATTGAAAAATATCGTGCAGAAGATGGAATAAAAGATCGCCTAGACAGTGGAAATTCCCGAAAGACCGTGAAAATAATCGATAATACTATGAGAGAAAAATCGATTGAGGAAGACTGCTATCAATATCGCAGCTGAACCACTGCGAGAAAACATTGTTAACTTTAGTTGATGTGCTATAACAAGGAGATTACACGATGTGGGGGAACAGAATAGCAAGATTATTATTTTCCAAGAAATATTGTAATTGTCCAAAATTGGGAAAATGCATTGTTCCTTCGTTAATCGTATCGGCTGGGAACTTTTAAACAACGTTATACCACCATGTATTAATAAAAAATCCATGAGGGTCTTCTTATCAAAAAAACAAATCTCAAAAACGATCTGGCTGGAATTTTTTGCACGCCACGGTAGATGTTTCTTGACTATTAAAAACAAATCAGGACAGATAGAACAATTAAATGGGTATTCTAGAGAAAACAGCGTATTTTTATAACAATTTCCCGCAGATAAAAATGCAAGATAAATTTACACGTATTTTAATAACATTTATAATTCTTTTTATTGAAAAAAAATTTAATTTGTTGTTGCACATAAAATATACTGTAATACAAGCAGTTGTAGGTACGTAATTGCTTATGAATGTATAACCATTTTGTTTATCTAAAATTAAGGGATGATTTGGCTATAGCAGGAATTAAAATCAATAAACAAAGTTCGTAATTTAGAAAGTGGACTATAGCGACACGTGAAATGGATTTAAAAAGCATAATTGTTTAGTTTATTTCATTGGCTTCAATAAATATTAACGAAATACATCAAATATATCAATAATCGCATTTGTGAAAATTTACAATCAAATAAATTATTAATGGTAAAAAATGAAAGAAATTTGCCAATATGGTAATAACTCTCATTAATTGTACTTTTCTTTGCAATATTTTATTTGAAATATCAGGGAGGAGGGCGAGACGATTTTAATATGGGAAAGATAGTCTCCTCGTTTCACGAACTTTCGGATCAAAACTTGAGATCGAAGATGCTTCGCGGTGCCGAAACTTGTGGCAAATTATGGCAACAATATAAAGCTGTTCAAGAGGAAAGATTAATTCGAATGCGATTAACCGTGAGCTTGACAAATACAAAGATGTAGTTTGCAACGAACACAATTAAGATCAGTCCTATATTCACTGAAATCGTACCTTTTAAGGCGAAAAGCAGAAGGAAACGACATTTGAAAAGGGATAGACGTTCGCGAGGCTCGCAAAGCGTTTGGAAGAGATCGAACGAGAAGAAAAACCGAAAACAATCTAAAGAACTGCGCGAAGCTTTATTTGCTGCCGAAAAGATTAAACAGTTTCAACAATCATTGATGAGCAAATTTACAGAACTCGAGAAAAAAAGTAATAAAACAAATTAAAGCCAATTCGTTATCATCGGTTATATTATCGCGCCTCTGATACCTTAATTAAATTAAATTTACTTGTCAAGCTCGCTTAGCTTTATGTTCAAGCGATTAAATGTTTCATAAATATTAATTTTCGAAAAAATTTACTTTGCTGAAAGGTTTAGTGACACTGCTTTCATTTTACGTTTAAATGTTATTTTTTGCAGAACATTTGAATTCTGAGGAGCAAAATGAACTGGATCGACTACATTTAACAGTGACAAAGAAAACACGCGACGATTTAGAAGAATATCCGTTAAATGAAGAACGAACGGAGTTAACTCGTCTCCAAGAAGTCGGATTATGCATATCACGGGAAACTGCAAGAGCCTGCGAATCCATTGTCCTCGACGCCGTCGAAAAATTAATATGAAGAAATATATGTATACATATAACCTTGAAATATGAAATATCTCAGAAAGTTTTGCCGCCTATCGTAACAAACGAACAAACAAACAGAAACTCTCACGACGAATAAGCATCTATCTTCAAAATACCGCGTGACAGCAAACGATAGCGTGAAAATAAAATCACAACAAATGACATGAATTATTTGACTCACTGAATATACATACCCTGTTCTAAATGCTACTACAATATTGGTTTCGTCACGCCTGCTTTCTTGACAATCTTCATTGCTTTCAATTAATCGTGTCTGGACAGCGTCAACAAATTACACAATTTTGTGGATAAAATTTTGAAATACTCGCATATCAATAATGATCGTCTCCGTAACAGGTGCGAATGTATTTTTCACACAGCTAATACACGTGTAAATATCAAATATCTGTGTAAATATCAAATATCTGTGCTATCTTGTATACATACGAAGATTGAGTACGTAACATGGATTTAGGATTGGCATTAATGTTATCAATAATTGACGTTTACCAAATCATAAGTGTACCCGTTCAGAATATGTACACTGGCATTGATAAAGCTGACACGAATCTTGTTCAAGCATATCCTATACTTGTACCATCGAACTTGGTAAATAAGTATGTGTACAACACCGTTTATAATTATTCGCACGACTCTAAACAATTAAATGATGCAACATTATGCACACTAGATAAAATCATTCTATATTGCAAGCCTGCAGACAATTTGATTGCCTGCATTTTATAAGATCTGCAGTTCTAGGAATTACATAGCTTACTGCCTGATTCATCTAACAAGCTTCAGGTGTATATAAACCTGTTATACAACAAAACATTTTTTTTTTAAGTAACGTAGGTATGCTTTCCTTGCAAAAACGAAATAAATTGTACAAAATTCTCTTGTTCAAATAATTATGGACGGTATTGTATAATGTATAAAAAAGGACATCATCCGGTTACAAAGGATTAAAAACGTATTGCATCTCAGGATTAAATAATTTGAAAAAATATATTTTTTGTCGTACTTAACACTGAAGAGATTCGTATGTAATTTAGTAGAGATATTTTTCTGTTGAATCGCTAATTTATGACTTTCACGAATAAGCAACGTATCGTGTAAGCATTTCGGATGTAAATGGAATCCTTCTGCAAGATCATCTGAACGTTTCGTCAATGTTACCAGAATTGATATACAGATACCTATTGTTATTTGATCCCTCGACGAAGCTAAGTATAATATTAACGAAACGGTGAGACATTCTTATCAAACAGAGGCTAAAACCTCAACGACCCATAGCGTAATCACACCCACGCGAATGCAAATATTTCTTTATTTGTGTAAATAACAGCTACAATATTTGCTAGGTAATTCAAATCTGCTTGAAGGACACGCTTTTCCTTGAGAAATTACTTGACAATGTGAACGATTGCGATAGTTATACTTGCATGTTCTCGAAAATGATCGAGAACGAGTCAATGAAATCCATCTCTGCTATAATAAAAAACGATACAATGGACAACGGTATTCAGGAGTTTAGACAAACAGTACAAGATTGTGTATTGTGGTGGAAGCTATTCAAACGCTTCAACAAGAACGCAAATCCTCGACATGAACTGGGCAAATGTTTGTTTCAAACAACTTCGACTGTAAGCGACATTGTACAATTGGAAAGATAGTGGCAAAACTTATAAAACCCTTCTTACAAAGTTAATTCACTTTTAGAAATGTAGAGAACCAGTTCTAGATAAAATTAAATTCTTACTTAGTCCCACTAAAGAAGAATGAACATATTGTTTGGAACAACGTAAAACTTAAAAATAATGGAACGCGGATGGAATGAGTAATGTTCTTACATAAAAACAATGCTTGATAAGGTAATAAACAACTATATTTCTGTATAAAATGGAACAAATCGCATACACATAGTCATTCACATTCTTAATTTACTTCTTTCGTTAACGACAAGAAGAAATAACAATCTAATTAGTCGTCGCTGTATTATCGCTGCGACTTAGACTTTTTCTATGATATTCGCTAAGTTTCACGCGATCACAAAACAAATTGCTAAAACATTGTTGAATTTTCAACAACGAAGATCAAGAAGTAAAATCTCAACTAGAACGTTGTCACTCTAAATACTTTTCTTCCATCTTAGGTTGAAAATCAGTCACAGCTTCCTTGTTCTTAACCCATATGTTGAAATCATTGCCACTTTTGTAATGACGAACAATGTTAAAAATACCTACTATTATATACAGCATTGCTATCACAATGAAGTAACCCCCATAGATAAAATACTAAAAAGAAAAATGTTCTATTTATAGGTATATAAATACTTTCTTGGTTATTAAAAAATACACAATAATTATTTTGTATCATGTTATTTGAGTGTTTAAAGGTTATAATAATAAGAACAAAATTTGTCACCTGACACCTCAGAGTTAATCCTAAGTTTTCATTCAGTACAATGGCTGTCAATATGCTTTGTAATGCAAGTGCAAGAAATGTATTTATTCCAAATACTAAGCCATAACTATCCTCTGATATATTCTTTGCAACTTCAAAACTAAATATAAATAAATAAGTTAATGGAATCGTTTTATGGTGAAGACAAATAGTTACATTAATGAATAATTTTACCTTGCAACAGTGATCATTGTATGATAAATAATTCCAAATACAATGAAAGAGAGGTATAGCAACCAAATATTATAACTGTACGAGGAAACTACTAATAAAATGCCTTCCATAAATGACATAAATGATACCACAACGGCTCCTATCAAAGACCAATTAAATGGTACTTTTCCAATGCAAAATACTGTTATTGTACCTATTTATAAAAGTAAAATATATTATTAGTAAGTAGTAACATTGCATGAAAAAAAAATCTTTACAAGTTACAAGTCTAAAGTAAAGGAAAATCCACCTAATTACTATTATCACTGAAGTTGTATTGTCATCATTTAATTATCTTTCACTGATAAAACTCTATAAGCATTAGCTTGAAAAATTTTGAATTTAACATTACGTGTTTTTACATTTCTCGATGATATAAGGTGAAAAATTAAACTTATACAATAAAATATATTTACTCACCTATGATTGTATAAAGAGCTTCAACAGCTCCATTATAAATCTTATCTTGAGGAGAAACTGCAGTTTGCCAAAGCAACTGTATATAACCAGTAACTTGCAAATATCCGCAAGTTGAGAAGGAACACCATAATGACCACTTAACTATGTGTCCATTCGAATAAGCTTCTAAAAAATCTTTCCACAATAAAGCATAAGCTAGTCTTACTTTCTTCACTATTGAAACCTTTTTATTGGAAGAGTCAAATTGAATATGATCTTCAGATAATTGTGGTACTGGAGTCAACTGTTGGTCTGATGCTGTTTCAATGGTTACTTCAGAAATACAATTTTCATTTTTTCTATGAAAGTAAATAGACTTTCCAACAGGAGGTAAAAAAAATGCCCAAATCATTGCAAATGTAACAGCTAAAAAATTCAATTTACTTTATGTGAACACTTATAACTTCTCAACGAGCTGCGTATTACTTTCAAAAAATATATAAGTAAAAATATGTCAATACCTGATAGGGTAAGGTAATTTAGTTGATGATAATCCAACATATCAAAAGAAACTGTTAATTGTGCAATAATACCAGACATACAACGACCAAATAAAGATGCTGCTTTTGTGTGGCTTGTTACTTCTTGATAATGTTCTTTATCAACTTTAGCATAAATATATGTGTAATAAGCTACTTCTGTGGAAAAGAATAAGCCATAAAAGAACTCCATAATTTGCATAGTCAAAAGATTCTTTCCAAAAATGATTAAAACGTAGGTGATTGCACCAGATAGACCACATAATATAATGACAGGCTTATATTGGACAAAGTCTGTTATTAAAAACACAACAATTAATGTTGCAAAGTAAGAATATGTAGAGACAGGAAAAATTTCGTGGTTCACCTGAAAAATTATATTTTTATACAATCCTTTATTGGATATAAACATGTTACACAAGAATCATACATATCTTTACAAACAAAAATATCCTAATCACATATACAAACAAAGTACATTCTGTACACACTAAGAAAATAAACAAATTCTAAAATTATTAATTTAAATAAGGAGATTTCATGCCTATGAATAAATGTAACACACAATTCAGATCGTACTCACTTGAACACTTGTAAAATTTTTCCATGGGCCAGTAAAATAATCAGTGACAAAAGATTCGGAAGGTCTGAATTCTTTGAAACATCCAAATACACATAAAATACATGAAATTACTATCCACTTCATCTTAATAACCTTTGTTTTTCTTCGTTTTCAGACCATGTTCTAACAACATTCTTTAAAATTGAAATCTTGTTATGCTTGGTACCCTCACCACCATCAAGTGTAATTAAAATTAATTTAATATTTATCATGTATCTACTAGAGGTCCCGATTTCGAACGTGTATTAAAAAGCTAAAGATCTGTGATGAAAATTGAAACTTACATTCTTCAATATATAGTAATGGGACCTACTCCTGCACGCTCTTCTTACTCCCTAATATGACGCACACAACACCACCATTTTATTGCGCATGCAATCTGCAGTGGATTCTATCTCAACATTGAATCATCAACTAATCAGAGCAAAGAAGATTTCTATATTAACCCTTACTAACGGATCAAGCTATGGCTTAGAGGTGTCAAGTATAGGTCCTATTACTGTACTCTCATAAAAGTATTACAAATGAATTGAGGAGCTTTCCCAGATGAAAATGACAGCATGAAAACACGATATCATTTGGAGTTTCTTCAATAATATTATAATTTTTTCATAACATTATGTATCAATAAAAAATGTTTGTTTACACAAAAATTCAATTACTGTTGGAAATATTGTCACAAAAAAAAGCGTTTGAAATAGGGATCTCTAGTATCTACAACAGAAGTAATTTTGCGAAATTGCAATTTATATTAATCGCATCTATAAACCAATGTACAAAATATTTTACACTTACTGTCATTGCTGATCGTGAGGTTTGTACATAATTTAAATTGATTAATTATGTTATACTAAATAAAAGTATAAACTTGTTTCTCCCACTTTCTTGCAGTTCTTCCCAATTCACAAATGCAAATTAGCATTGGGTAGAGGAGCCAATTACTGTGCCGTGTTGGTGGACTTCAGGAGGTTTCGCTACTAAAAACAACTTTAGCAATTTAATTGACATTTCTTAAGTACTTAAAAATAAATGTCACAGATTCTCTACCAATATAAATTTTCCCATGAAACAAATATATAAAACAAACTTTCTTTTAATATTAGGAGAAAGAAAGAGAAAAGTTTTGACACCAGTTACTGTGTGCCTATGATCTATAAACATCAAATATTGGGCTTCAGTTACTGTGTTCCCTCTCTGAATATTGTGTTTCATTTACTGTGCTCCCTCCCCGAATACTGTGCTTCAATTTCTGCACTCCCCCATAATAAGTCATTAACAAGTTCACATTGCAGACGATTGCTTTAATAAAATTTTATATTTCTGCTCTTTAATACGTTTTACCAATTCAATTAACATTGTGATCTTACCTAGAACGATTTATTTTACTGAATATTGATCTTTAATTTTAACGAATAATTAATTGTGTTGAAATAAAAAAAATTTAATATGTCTTATTCGATAAACATTTAGTTATCCTTGAAAATAAACTAAAGGCATAGTAATTGGCCAGTCCACAGTAACTGGTTGCATTACCTGCACTATCCTACTTGACCCTACCGTCACCTCCATACATAAGTACTGTGCCTTGCACAGAAGAAGTTCGCTGAGAAAAGTGTAAGACCGATCCCCACTATTCCATTCATTCTAACGTCATCGCAGAAGAGTAGAGCAAACGCGTTTCCCTTATTGGCAGAAATGATCCCTTCCTATCAGCCTCAAGTGCACGCAATACGGCGATGTTGAGGACTACGCCACCTGACTACCATCGCAGCATCTCGCTCCCCGTGGTCGCCCAAATACTACACGCAGTAGGAATGGTTTCGGTAATGTCATAGAACAGTGGAAACTACGAGCGTGCATGTCAGGCGGAGCGAGTAGGAATACCTATCTTGCCCGCGTACCGTAACGGTTGACTCCTCCTGAGCAAGGCACAGTATGCAGTTACGGACGCGATCGCTGTAGGTCGCGGATGTACCACTCACGATGACTCACGAACACGTGGTCACAATCATATTGAATTTTAATTGGAAAAAATTCTCTATACCTAAATGACAATTGAAAAACTGTTTTAAAATTAAAGAACATGTAGTAATACCTCAGGTTTTGCACGATTTTTCTATCTCCCTTAGATTTTGCAAGTATCCCCACCATTTTACTGCGCAGCCAATCTGCAGTGAATCGTGTCTTAGCATTGAGACATCAGCCAATCAGAGCAAAGCAATTTCTAGTCCTATTCTGGATAACGGAGCATGCTGCGGCCGGAGAGTCTTGCAAAACTTGAGGTATTACTAAGTATAAGTGGTACCCCGTGTTCCTTCCGAATCGAGCGGTCACGACCAGTCACCATACGCACACTGACATACACTGCTTTCGTAACTACAACTGCTATCTGCTATTACCGCCACCACTACCATCAGCTACCATCACTGCACAGTCGCGTGGTCGCACAATCACTGGGCCAGTGTGTTCAGATTGCGACGTAAACCAGCGCAGGAGACTCAGGGTGGGGATAGTAGTGGGGATATCACTGGCATGATAGTCCACGTTACATGCTTCACGACGGTTGATGACGGTCAAGCCAACTGTGTACCTATCTATGATCAGAGCTCTCAAATTCCATTGGCAATCCATTGGAATCGCCCAATCCTACTTGTGAGATCTTTTCCCCATTTGGAACAGATTCCGAATAACCTTGTCATAACTTTGAGTGAAAATTCCATGAACGTCAGGATGCTGGGAGGTCTACATGTGCACTGCACTGAGCTCGCGGGCAATGTTGCCAGGGAACTGATGGCGAGTGGGGCTCTCCGGACGTCGCACTCCCCGCAAACATCCCCAAGCTCCTTTTTCCCCTACCGGAGAGTCTCGGATAAGAGGACATTGAAGTGGTGAGGATGCATTGTGGCCAAAAAGCTGACCTACACATCATCACGTGATGGCTATGACGCGTAGGTCAGCTTTTTGCTACACGGTGTATTCCCACCGCTTCAGTGTTCGCCTTTTAGTAGGAATAGGAAGTTTGTAAAGGATTTCGGACATCGTGCAGACGTGAGGGACGCTCTTATCTCGCAAGCAAAGTTAAAATTCGAGCATATGTGAACTGTAAGGGCGCAACGAGCATATCTTATGATGAAATAATACAAGTGACAACACTGTTCATATGTACATACGTAGATCGAAAATTTTAGGGTCACGAATATCAAAAATTTTCATAGAAATTTCAGTTCAATGAGAATAAAATAATATACTCCGTGCCATCGTTTTTCATTTGTCTAAATATTCAATTTTTGTAAAGAAAGTATTGTAATTTTAGTTAATAACAATGTTTATTCAGATTTATTACCTATCATATAATCAGTGATAAAATTTAGTTACAATAGTCTTTGTTTTGCCAGAAAATAAGTACAGAAATGAACTAATTACAACTAAATACATATGTATCCAATTTTCTAGTTCTGTGTATGTACAATATACTCACATGCTTGTGAAAATTATTATTATTTTTGAGTTCTATAATTCTAATTGCATATAATCAAATTCTGATCTACATATTTAAAAATAAATTTAGGATGTGTAAGCAAGAATTGACTCATATTCATGTGTATATCATAGGCAGAGTTCCGTTTATGTAATTACTGCTCAACTATATTTTCTATATACATATCTACTTTATTATATTTTTATCTTCCCTTTCACCAGATGTCCTTATAAATATATATACATATACATATATTCATACTTAACTACAGTATGTATGTAATATCTCAGGTTTTGCACGATTTTTCTATCCCTCTTAGCTTTTAAAAGTATCCCCACCATTTTATTACGCATCCAATCCGCAGTGGATCGTGTCTTAGCATTGAATAATCAGCCAATCAGAGCAAAGCAATTTCTAGTCCTATTTGCTCCTACGGAGCGTATTGCGGCCAGAGAGTCTTGCAAAACTATTATTATTACTAGTATTACTGTATGTAGTTCGGATTGCTCATGCCATCCGCATCACTTTTTCTAAACACATTCTTTAAAGGTCTTTTACAATTTGAACTGTATTTATTGGTCTAGAAAATATTACCAATTTCCTCGCATGCTTTGGTGTAGTTTTGATGCATATAGATTATAGACGATCTACAAAAATTGTATTTTGATTAGATGCACACATAAATTTTTTTTATCCCAATATTAGTGGTGTGGTGACTTGATGACCGTCACACTGTAACAACATATAACATTGCGCATGTGACAACGATAACTCTGTGTACATATTTTGCTCTTGTAACAATGAAATAGTTTAAAATAAAAATTTGTAACATGGCTTTCTTTATGCTTGCATGTCATGTTTAAAAATTTAATTGTGTCAACAATTGATTGGACAGTATTCATACCTTCATTATGAAGTCATTCGGAAATCAGGTTTCATCAGATTGCAGATTCGTACTGGTCTAAAATTATATGAATAACGTTATTCTGAATGAAGAATTTCAGTCGGCAAGTCGGACGTTGTCATTACCGTATAATGTGATCTATTAAAATGTATCGCGCAAATGTAAGTAGGAAAATCACATGCTTTGATGTTTAATAATTCATATTTTCTGAATGGATTTTGAACTGCGATTTTTAAACAATATAGCATAGATTATGTAACGTTTATCTCAAATACATTTCCTTTACTCAATATCAAAACTTTTACATACATTCGAGAGATAGTAAATCTGTGTAATATTCAAATTTAATTTTTTCCATAGCAAAATGGACAACCGCAAAGAGTAAATGCTGAGCCTCTTCATCAAAATCGAGTCAACGGAAGGCAGCCTGCACCTATGAATATTCCAATGACAGTTTCTGAACAATTTAGAGAGTCCTGGCTCACTGCTATTATTGGACTCATTATGTTTGCAACTGGCATGTGCCTTTTATTTTGGAATGAGGTTTGTAATTATACTATTCTTTCTTATTATATAAAAATATTAATATTACAAAAATATATTGTTAATATTATAGGGAAGAGCAGTAAAGGTAGCGCACTCCTTGGATGAAGCTTTGCGTAATGTAGCAGTCCTTCCAAATACTATTAAATTATTACCTGAATATGAAGGCCGATTAATACATTTATCAGGTCCCTTAAAAATATCTGAACCATTAACTGAACCTGAATATGGAGTAATTGTATCAAGTGTTAAATTGAAGAGAAGAGTTCAGATGTACCAGTGGGTTGAGATAGAAGAAGAACGAAGGTACTTTACTAGTTTCATTGAAAAAGTAGTCTATTATGTCGTCTACATTAACTGTAATAATTTTTGTATATTAGTTTTGGCGAAGTAACAGAAGAGCATTACTATTATACAACAGAATGGAAAGATAAACTAGTTGATTCTGATCAATTTTATATTAGAACTGGTCATCATAATCCAAAAGAAATGCCTATTAAAAGTCAAATACAAATTGCAGATGAAGTTAAAATTGGAGCATTTACTTTAGGAAGTGAAATGAAGAAGAAATTTAGTGACTTTATAGAAGTCACCAGCGATGAAAGACCAGAACGTAAAGATATTAAAATGCATTCTGGCTTATACTATCATAGTTCAGATTTGTGGAATCCTCAGGTATATCTTTTATGCTTCTGAATAAGGTAACAAATATAAAAAAATTAATAGGTCTTTTTTATAGGTAGGAGATATACGTATACAATTCTCCTATGCAGGAAAAGCAGGAGAAATCTTTTCTATAGTTGGTATGTTAGAAAAGGGAATTATTGTACCATATGTTACATCGCATGGTGAAGAAATTTTACTTCAGAGGAAACACAAGATGACAGTGGATCAAATGTTCCATTTAGAACATGTACATAACTATTGGCGTACATGGAGTATTAGGTAATTTATTAATTATCTTCAGCTTTCATCATATGCGTTATTAATAAGTTCATGATTATTTCAGAGGTCTTGGGTGGTTGGTTTTGTTTCTAGCAGCAACATGTTTAGCAAACATATTAAGAACAGTAATTTTAAATTCAACGTTCTTATGTGGAATTATTGCAATTGAATCTTTAAAAATGTCAGTTTCCATGTCTATTAGTTTATTAGTGATAGGATTTGCTTGGGTATGGTATCGACCAGTGATTGGACTTTGTTTAGCACTAGCATCAATTTTACCTTTTATATACTCTACTTTGACATCAGGATCTCAGACGCAACAACGTGATAATTATAGAAGGTTATAAATATTGATCAAGAACTAATATATTATTTATACAAATACATTTATTTATAAACAATTTTCTTCATATTTATTTGTATTTAAATAATTTTACAGAAAGTACAAATTCTTAAAAAGTATTATACGTTATTAATTGTATTATTTACACAAATACTAACGATTTTGTATTCTCGTCGCATATTAAAAGTTGTTAATGGAGTGTAAACAATAAACTATTTTAGTAAATAATAATTTGAATCGTCAAATTTTTTAAATGATATGTATCAAGATAACTTTCTTTAAAATAGTATCATTTACTTTTATTAATATATAGGGTGTTCCATTCCGGGAAATGAGAGATTCCGGAGGTCATACGGAGTAACTTTCTTCTTTACAAAAATTTTCTCCGAGGCATCATTCACGAGTTATTAACAAAAAGCACTGGCCAATAAGAGGCAAGCTCGACTGACGCAAGGCACTCATTGGCTTGGCCGCCTCGCGCTAGCTGATTTCGCCTCTCATTGGTCACTGTTTTTCGTTAGTAACTTATAAACAAAATTGCATTTTCGCTAAGGAAAAAGTTATTTCAAATGACCTTATTTCAAGGAACCTCTCATTTCCCGGAAATACCATAATTTTGGGACACTCTGTATATGTACTTTTAGAAAATTGTAATATTTTTTACCATCAACTTTGGATAAGATGGTCAACAATAAAATAATTTTTATAGTTTAGGAGTTTAATTCCCTAGATTTATACAAACTCCCCGAAACTCCCTAGTAAATCAGAATGCATACATTTCATCCCTTCATCCAATGCATACCTAGTAGTTTTTATATTCGAGTGAACTAAGATGGCCGCGAAAGCTTTGTAAACGGAAGCGTCTATTTTGGTGATACGAAGAAAATTGCATGCTCTAATCTAATATCTTTAATCAGAGTGATTCGAAGTGATAGTGAATGAGCTTTGATTGTCAAGAAATTAAATAAATGTAGATGACAATGACCGAAGAAACACAACAATCTGAGACTGCCGCACAAAATGAGGCACAAACTAGTTCTCCAGATGTCGGAAAAATTAAAGACAGTAAAAAAGAAAAGTGCCGACCTATGACAAAGGTATTCTTGATTAAATAATAATAATATAATATTAGGAGAAAATAATTTTCTACTGTGTAACGTATTATACACTTGATAAACAGTTATAGTTCACTTTCAAGAATTTACACTACAATGTTTTGAAAAAGAATGTTTTTTAAAATGTGCATTAAATAAAGTGCTGTATACAATTTTAAATAAAGTGTCCATGGTGTACAATAACAAAAATAATATTGTAATCAACATTAAAAAGTGTTTTCACTTAATTATATGGAACAATTCTATATCATATTTGTTGAATAAAAACAGAAAAGTATTTGATTTTCATTAAAGTAATAACTTAGAAATATGAATGTATAATACATATAAAATATATTTTCAGGTAGTAATAAGAAGATTGCCTCCAAGTATGACCCAGGATCAATTCTTGGAGCAAGTTTCTCCATTACCAGAGCATGATTATCTTTGTTTTGTAAAAGCTGACATGTCTATGGGACAATTTGCCTTTTCTCGTGCATATATTAACTTTATGGAACAACAAGACATTTTTATGTTTAGAGAAAAATTTGACAATTACGTATTTGTTGACTCTAAAGGCACAGAATATCCAGCAGTAGTAGAATTTGCACCCTTCCAAAGGTTACCAAAAAAAAGAGTTGGGAAGAAGAAGGATTTAAAATGTGGTACTATAGAATCAGATCCTTACTATGTAAGCTTTTTGGAAAGTCTCAAAAATCAAGAGGCTGAATCCAATATAGCCCAGCCGAAAACAGAGTATTCGTATCAACCACCAGATAGTAAGTTGTTTCCCACGTTGTACAAAAGAAATACATCTGTATTTATGTTATGTATGTATAGATTTACATTTGCATATTTTTAATTAGATACACCAAAAAAAATTACGACTACACCACTCTTAGAATATGTGAAGCAACGTAAGCAAGAAAAACAACGTCTTAGAGATGAGAAACGTGAGGAAAGACGGAGGAGAGATTTAGAAAGAAGACGAACAAAAGACGACCCTATTATATCCAAGGTAATACTTTAATTTTTACTTGTATTTTATTAATCTATACATCTGAAACTGACTTTCAGCATGCCAAATACAGTATGGAATATAAAAGTTTAAATCAGTATTACCAATGGTGTTAAGTTTAAATATTAAGTATTATTCTCTACTGTATTTGCTGATACTAATCTTTTCACACTGCAGTCCATATGTAACATTGAAGATAACCAGACCAAGTATTTCTTCCTTTCTACTTCCTCAACCATCAAGTCGGAAGATGTGTATTTTCAACATTCTATTGAAAATCTAAATATACCCAATAAATATAACGAAGAAGTATCCAGTATTAGAACTTTAAATACAACACCATTGCATAAGAACTCATTGGACATGCAACAGCAGTCTTACAGAAGTGAAAGCACAGAAGTATATGTAAATTGTGTTAGGAGTGTGCCTCATATAAATGAGCATTGGCGTTATAGCCATAAACAACCAAAATTCTTTTACTTTTATGAAAGAAATTATAAAGATAAAGACACCAATTGCAAAAAACATAATTATGATCATTGCAATAACATGAAAAACAATTATATTTATAATAATGCCAAGTTTACATCACAGTACATCAAAAATAACCATTATTTTTCTTCGTTATCAAAATCACAGTTCACAAATTTACATAAAACGTGGAAAATGCAAATACCAGCAGAAGTATCAAAATCAAGAAGTTGTAATGTTGTATTCGATTACCAGAAACTTTATTCTTTCAAAACTCTTTGTGGAAAAGGATTGTCAGCATGTCATAAAAATTCATGAAACTGGAACTACAAATGATTAACATGGAAATTTATGTTATCTACTTACTACATGTTAAAGTAGCTTTGAGGAGAAAAGGATTATTTCTCACTTATGCGATTTCGGTCCATACTATATATACTTTTTCTGTATAATAATTATGTGCTAAATTTGTATACATTTATTAAGATATAATTAATTTATTGTCGACTAGTTTGTATACATTAAATTTTGTAAAAGAAATTGTTTTTAGAAAAACGAAGTAAAATTTTTGTGTTACTTTATTGTAATTTATCAAAAAATTGATTATGATAAGTTGAATTAAAATTTCTTATTCAAGTTAACAATGTATTATTTAATATGAAAATTTCATTCTGTTGTAGGTATTGAAAAATCCAGATCTCGATAAAGAAATGTGTAGAGATAACAAAGAAAATAAGGAGGAAAGAGACAAACTTTCACCTAAAGACATAAAAAATCGAATTAAAAAAGATGATAAAATACGTGAAAAAGTATCTCGAGATCGAGATTCCAAACCTGTAACAAAAGGCTATAGAGATAGAGTTGATGATAGAAATAAAGATCAAAGGGATTTAAAACATCAGAGACGTCACGATGACAAAAAAATTTATGGAAGACGCGATGAGAGAGATATTATAAAAGATGATAGAAAGAATGATGGGAAAGATGACAGGAAATACGATTATAAAGAAGATATTAAAGATTGTAGAGAAGTAAAGATCGAGGAAAAACGAGGTAAAAGTTACGAAAAAATGAGGCAAGAAAAGAAGAGACTCGCAGAAACGAAAAAGCAAAATGTAGAATTCAATATCGATACTGACGGCAGTGCAAAGTTAAGAAGTGAAGAGGAGGATTCTCAAAGAAAAGAATTGCAGGTTGATTCTTATGTAAATCTCAGGGAAAGGGAAGAATGTGTAACTGACAAGAATGATACTGAAAATCGTGTAAGCATCGAAAAAAAAGAGATCAATGGGAAAAGAGGACTAGGAGAAATTATACAAGATTTTGAGCAACTAAAAGACCAGAAAAAAAGAGGTAAGAATATTTAAAAATTTATTGTCCAAAAACATTCTGTAAGTTCAATATGATGAACATTTTCAAATATTTACAGAAACTAAATCAGTTGTTAACGAAATTAACAAAGATATCGAAAAATCTAAATCTACAGAATATATCAATAAAGAAGAAAATGATGATGGTGATTCTAATGAAAAGCAAGATTCAAAGATTACAAAGAGACGCAGTTCACTTGAAAGTGGAGGTGATGGAGGCACAGGAGATGGAAATTGTTTAAGGCGACACAAATCATTAGATGGGGGGGATCAAAATAATTTACAAAAGGCTGAAAATGAAGAAAAAGAAAAAGATAAAAAAGATCCGCGATTAGAACGTAGAATTAGAAATAAGGTGTCTATTCGTTGTGTTACTTTTACTATTTAAAAATAATTTGTTTGACTTTGTGAAATTTAAACATCATTTTTCTTTGAATATTTACAGGATCGTCCTGCTATGGAGATTTATCGTCCGGGAATGGGAAAATTCAGCAAACAAAGATTAGAACGAGAAAAATCGAGTAATGACGAAAGAGCATCCCTTTCGCAAAGTCCAACTCCAAATCTCAACCCTTCCAACCTTTCTAAACCAGGAAAATCTGGGACAGAAGTACGTTCTATGACATTTAAACGTAGTGTTAGTCGTGATTTAGTATAACAGACACTGAATTTTATAAATTTCATTAAGTGATACGTCTGTGGAAACCTGTGTTAATATGAAAGATTTTTACACTAGTCCCTCTTGCGACATACAGTAACATATAGTGTATCTATTGTACACAAATGCATAATAAAATACAGTGACCTACTTATAGCAGAAAAACTCATGGAATCATAAACTGAATAAATATATGCACGTATAAGTATGGGATCAAAGGTTGTTCACGATATTTGAATTAATTCACTGCAGATAAATTTGTCAATATGAAGTTTTTCAGCACAGATTATTATCTCCTATCCATTTAAGTGTCGATCAGAATTTTTTTTTATTAAAATTTTCTTTAAGAAATAGTATTTTCAAAATTTAGTCCCGGAACCGTATTTCTAGGTTATCAAAATGGATGAAAATATAAAAATTTGAAATTTAAATATTCTGTATGTAGTTTCTGTTTCAATTTTAAAAGTCACAAAAATTAAAAGAAAGTCGATAAAAAATAGATATTCGATCTTCAAAATGTTGTCAATCAAATACCACTATTTTAATTTCTTATCTATTTTTAACTGTAGTACCAGGCATAACAACAATTGACCTTAATTTACTTTGTTGCAACATAAATAAAATCATAAACAAAACTTTTGTAATGATAGTTTTATAATAAAAAAACTATAAGTTAGCTGAAAAATATCCCGTTTTAGACTGAAATACCCTTTTAAAATATTGAAAGTACAAGCAAACTGTTCATATAGACTTATATTTTGATTCCTACAGTTTTATAAATTTCATTAAGTAGAACGAAACCTGCCTGTTGTTAAACCTGCCTTTAATTAATATGAAAGGCATACAAAATTTTGCACTGCAAGTGTAATGTAATGCTATATTAACTGTCTTCGTACTTTCAATATTTAAAAAAAATAATTGTCTGTATACACTGAAGCGCGGGCATATTGTATATTATGTTTCTGGTCGATTACTTATTTTGTGATATAAGTATCCTTCAATTTCACTTTATCAAATAAAAATTTTGTGATGCATCTTTGTAATAAATAAGTTTAATTTGAATAATCATATAATATGCAGCTAGTCATAACAAATAATGTACAAAAATTTGAGAATTGAATACTGACAATTGACTGGTATACTTATAAATAGTTGTATGAAACTCATGTAACTAATACTTTTTACTACTACGAAATCTGATTGTTAAGTTCCTATTACATAACTTAATGTTAAAGATAATTATGAGTACTCCTACACAAGGTAATTTGTATATGTGCGTATGTATGCGTGTGTCGTAATTTACAGTAGTATATTATGTCAAAATGCCATATGTATATATCATGTGCAATATTATAATTATTATATTAAATGTCACATTAAGTGTTCATAATTTCATTACAATAAATATTTCTATGATTTTAATTTTACATAAACAGCTGTAATTCCGTTTTTGTAAAAGTATTTAAAAGAAAAATATAAAATAGATTAGTCGTAATTCAAATTAAATATTTTCCAATAATTAATCAATGATCGCGTTAAACACATTTAATTGATAAAATTATCATTAGTATAGAGGGTGAGGGTCCTCACCGCACGAGGATGGGCATGCGTGAGTGTTTCCCTCGCGCGACGAGAGAGTAAAGGCCTATCAAAATGTAGTGGTGTTACTCTCGAAGATTTTGAGATCGTGGATTGAACGAGAGAGATCTGAGAGGTCCTCGACTAAGGATTTATGACTTCCAATTCTGGAGGATTCAGAGCTATGACTCTGTCTACAAGCCTCTTTCAAAAGGCTATGTGACTTCTCCTGCATCCCTCAATTAGTCTTGCCGACTAAACTCTCATCGAGGAATTTCGTGGGAACTCTCTTTCATTCTCTCTCTACCTATTCTAAGCAATTTGCGGCTAGATGAAAATATACATAAGTTATAAAATATACAATTATGACCATAACGTTACATTTTATATTCGAATTTCCCTCTTATCGCTATTTATGTTGCGTCATCACGCAACACTTCCCACTGGCGCATGTAGCCGTAGCCTTTCGTTCATTTCGTTGTTAACACAGAAAAGTTTTGAAGTTTCTGATACAGAAATAAGGTATTTGATTAATTAATCAAAATAACGGTGGATTTTGTGATTCCTTTAATCGAGGAAGAATGGGCAGTATTAATGAATATAAAATTGTAAATGTATATTTGTAATCTGATTAACATAAAGATAATTACTTCACTAGCTAGGTAATCCATTATTACATCCGGTTTAATAACTGCGATAATTTCGAGAAATTTAGAAATATTTTGACTATCAGCTTCAGAAGGTTCAGATTGATCAATTTCCTTCATTATTTCTTTCATTAAGCCATTACAGTCACATTCAATAATCATGTGAACAACACCAATGCCTATGTATCCTGCCAACGCGTCATAAAATTTAACCATTTAAAATAATACCATGCAGATTTAATCTCTGTATTTAAATCAGTTCCTAATTATCGGATATACATATATTATATTAATGGTTATTCAGTATGTACCTATACATATAATTCTTACTACGTAACTTTATTACTATAAATCATTATAGACAAAAATGTATTAAAATATTTTAGAATAAAATCGATTCTTGAAGTATTGATCTCGTTTCTGTAAAGGTATATTAAATTTATTATGAATTTATTTAAACATAATTTGCTATTTGCATCGGTGAAGAAAAAAATATATTATACGTAATAAAAAATAGCACTCTATAAATACTACCTAAAGCTTGGGGAATTATCCAAATTGGAATGATGAATTCAACGAAAAACTGCTCATTCTCTCTTGATTCCAAAAGTTCATCTTTGTTTACGGAAATCACGAAGTCGACTGTCATTTTGATTAATTAATCAATATACATGTATAATTACTAACGTCTTGTCATCAAATACCTTGCCTCTGTATCAGAAACTTCAAAACTTTTATTTCCTATAAATCTTGAAAACACTTTTAAGATATTAACAACGAAATGCTACGCACAACTTTAAACAGGCATGGGAGTATTAAATTTTTGAATTCAATAGTACCAACTGGCAACAATGCAGACACATTTTACAAAATCTAAATTCTAAATAACCTAAAATTTTAGTAATTCAATTTACAGTTTTTCTTTAATATATTTATACTTTTGTTGTGTATTATATGTACATATTCTATATACATACATTTTTTAAGAACAATAACGTACATTGTTAATTTAGATTGGTAGGATTGCATGTATCTTATATGTATCACGATCACACATTTTATTTATTACATTTGTGATTGTGTACAAAATTTTACGGCGTCGCTATGTCGTTAGAAGTAGAAAAATACTTATACCGTATTAATAATCAATTATGTGAATTTTCTCCAGATGGCAGATTTATTGCCATCGCATATCAAACAAATTTAATCATAAAAAGTAGCAAAACGTTCGAATCTATTCATTCATTTGTGTTTTCAGACATAATCGAGGTTAGTGTATGACATTAAATTAACCAAAAATGTTATTTGTATTTAGCTTCTACAATCATTTAGTAGTATAAAATAAACGATTAAAATGTTAATTACTTATTGCATTGAATAAAATATTTTGAAACAACATATTTGCCTTTCATTTTATCACAGTATTTAGAGTGGTCTAAAAATAGTGAATATACTCTATGTGCTAACATAAAAAAAACCATTATTCAAGTGTACTCCATTCATTACCCTGAATGGAAATATAAACTTGTTGAAGGCAGTGCAGGTTTAGAAAGTGTTACTTGGTCACCTGATAGTAAATATATTTTAATATTGTCAAACTTTAACGTAAGTAACTTTTTCAATTTCATTAATACTATATAAATTTACACTTCAAGATTTTAAAATAATTAATATCAACAGATTCAGGTATCTGTATGGTCTTTGGAAAATCGGAATGTAAATCATATACAGAATGTGAAGTCTTCTTTTTGTGATTTATATTTTAGTCCCAATGGCAAGAAAATGGCAATAGTAGTTTCAAGTGAAGGTGAAGATACTATAGAAATTTATAATACAATTACATGGAAATTATATAAAGTGAGTAATTACAAATTATTATTGAAGATGAGATAATGAATTTTGTATATTCTACAAAAATTTATGTATTTTATAAGTCTTCTAATTTTGTGACATCTATATCATATATTTTAACAGTATGATCTGATCCACAGCTTGCTAGTTGTAAAATGTTTAATTCTTCTTTACATGGTCGAAATTTAAGTCTTCTTACAGTTAAGTGATGCGCATCCGAAGTATTGTATGCAATACATTTTGACCAGACAATATTATTATCACATATTTGTAATTTTCGAACCTCTATACAACCAGTCTCAAATCCTATTGCTAAAACATAAATGTGTTCAGCAATACTTTGAATAGAAAATGAAAGTGCTGTAACAGAATCTTTTACATCTAAACTTGTAACTGGAATGATTTTATCATTTGTAATTATTGGGCTCCAAATTCCAATTTTTCCATCTCTAGAACCAGTTGCAAAATAAGATGAATCATGTGTCCATGAACAGCACCATATTATACGAGTGTGAAGACCATCTTTTTTTGAACTGATTACAATTAAATTATATGTGTTACCGTTAAACTCAAATAATGACCATCTTCTATCTCTAGATACAGATAATAAGTATTTGTCATTAGGTGAAAATTCCATCTGTGTAACAGTCAACTGATGAGCTATAAGTTTCTGAATTAGTGTCCAAGTACTTGTGTTCCACAGGAGTATCACAGAATGTTCTAATGAACTTGATTTACATGCAGTTGCTAACATTTTTCCATCATGTCTAGCAGCTATGGAAAATATTTCATATCCATGACCATAAAGCTTTTGTAACTCTGGCCATAATGTATATTGCATTAATTCTTCTTCTGTTGGAGGACTGTAATCCTCATCTTCAACACCATTTATTTCAGTTTTTTTTTCATTAATACTTTCGACGAACATTGCTTTATTTGTTAGACCAAGAGCTGGCACTGATGCACTATCAGCTACTATATTTTCAAAATCATCAACATTAGCAATTCTCTTTAAAGAATTCTTAAATGCTGTTGGGGCTGTAAAGATTCGTATCACTTTCTCTTCTGCTCCTGAAGCAAACATGTAAGGAGTTAACATAGCTAAACAAGACATATCATATCCATGAACTTGTGGACGTCCAATTTCATGCCAAAATTCCAATGCTTTATTTTTCCATGGAGCATGAATTCTTGTTGTTTGATCTGCACTTACAGTAACAAGAAACCTACAATAGGATAGCAAATGTAAAAATGTTCATTGGAAATCGTTGTTACAATGCTGCATACAAACCTTCCTTTTGGATCCCAGGAAAGATCTACGACCTCAGAAAAGTGACCACCTGGTATAGATTTTGGAATCCAATTTTTTACTTTATCCGAGTATTGCCAAATATGAAATGATCCTTGATACCCATGTGCTAATATATTCATGCCACTACTATCAAATTTACAGCCATAAAAACCCAATGAATTACCACCAACTTCACCTACTCTTACTTTTTCTGACCATATGTTGGATATTTCATCCAGCTCCCAAATAATCATAGATTTATCCAATGAACAAGATAACAATCTTAAAATTTGATTTTTGCTATTTGTTTGCTGTGGACACCAGTGTACACCATAAATCCAGCCTTCATGTCCATAAAGAATGGACTCCAAAGTTACATTGTATTTAATATCATTAGCTACAAACATTTGTTCTTTCTGACGTAAATCATTATTCAGAGGTTCTGTGATTTTTACAGAAATTTTCCATAATCGTATCATAGCATCTTGAGAACCACTTGCCAACAGAATGCTATCATTTGTAATATGATTGAAATCCATGCAACATATCCAATCTTCGTGGCCAGTTAACATTTGTACTTTTAGAAAATTTGATTCTTCTATAACATGAGAACTTGATACATATAATTCGATTGTTGAGAGTTCTGTTGCAACAGCTAGTAATGGTAAATCTGTACTTGGTAAATAAGAAAAGCAAGCTTCTATTGGCAACTTTTTTCCAAATGTGAGTGTCTGAAGACATTTTACTTTGTTAGACATATTTCTCAACCATAATTTTACTTCTCCTTTGACTGAACCAGTACATATTAATAATTCGTGGAAAGTTTTGTCGTTTAGAGTGTCACTAGCACAAACATATAAGGAATTGCTCAATGTGAGCACATCACCAACTTCAATAATAGAAGTACATTCAAAGCATTCATTTACTCTGCTCCATACAATTGCAGTTCCATCTACTGAACTTGATATTAGTTCCCATTCGACATTTATATATCTATGTTTAATCCATCGTACCGTATTAATACGTCCTTTATGACGATGAAGTGTGTTTTTTACTTTTCCTATTTTTGACACGAACGGATCGTAAATTACAACAGCATGGCATGATGCATAACAAATAAGTCCATTTCTTCCCCAATCAGTCGAGTGTGGAATTCGATTACAAGCACACGATATATAAGATGCCATATTTATTATAAATTAACAACAAATTCAAGTAATTGACAAAATAATAATCTAACCTTAAAAAAATTGTAGTTCATAAATGCATACATACGTATCGACAGTCAGTTCAAAAATGGTATCATCAACAATTAAAGTTACTAGTAACTAGATACTGATACTGTTTATGGCGTAAAGCTATGTACATTTTTCCTTAGTATTTTATTAACTAATGCTGTGTTAAATATCCCTTATCTTTAATTATAATTTGTAGAAATTAATATGTGGACGTTTGCGTACTATCGACGGAATGTGTTGGTCACCAAATAGTGAATTATTATGCATATGGTGTTCATTTAGTAACGAACCAAAGTTAATTATTTATTCAGATGTATTAGAGGGTGACATAGGAGCTTTCTGTCCCATGCAAACTATTAATTCATCTGAAATCAGATATGGGTATCATAAAGAATTGAAAGGAATTGAAAGTGTAAAATGGATGCCTAGTGGACAATTGTTGGCTGTAACCGGATATAACGAAATGGTCTTGTGTATTTAAATTATATTGTTTTTGATTATTTCAATCTTCTATTTAGATAGACAAATTATTTTGTGGACATCAATTTCTGTACAGATTGTTCTGTTAAATCATGTAACATGGAAGCCACTTTTGCAATTACATCTTGATCCAATTATTAAAGAAAATTATTTACACAAAGTATACGAGGAACGCATAATTCAAACGAAATTGTCGAACAAGATTACAAATTTACATAATAAACGTATTTGTAAGTAGTACTTTGCAAAGTACAAATTTGTATAGTGCTATAAGTAAGGTAACATGTACTTGCAGTGGAAGAAAAGTGCGAACGTCCAATAAATATAAAGATCGGCAAAAAAAATGACGTTGATAGATTTTCAATTGCTAGATTCGATATTTTGGAGTTTAGTTTTTGTGGGCAATATTTGGCCATAAAACATCAACTTTATCCTACAGCATTATGGATATGGAATATTATCGATGATTATCTTGATTATTTGCTTCTTGAAGATACGATTGTAGGTGTGTGTATCATTTTAAATCCTTAAAGATTAAATTTCGCTTTACGAAATAGTGTCAAATAGTGTTATTTGAATTTACAGCTGCTAAATGGAATCCTACGCGTGCTCAACTTTTTGTATTTTGTGAGTGCGCTCACATGTTTGAATGGACTCCCCAGAAGGCAACATGTCTGCCCACTCCACGGAATATAACTGTATTAGACGCTCGATATCATCCTCGCGGGAATCTTTTACTACTTTGTGGTTACAACAAGGCAGTTATTTATAAAAATGAAAATAAATCATGATTGGATGAAAATAAAAATTCAGTTTCTTACTATGACATAGATTATTATAACTGCTTGTATTCGTATTATGCAAAAATTATTGACAATACATTACTACAAAATTGAGCGTAAACCTATACTTGTAATAAAAGTTAACGGGAAAATGAATGAAAACACACATATTCAAAAACATATTTTCGTAATACATATCTTCGTTCGTAAATTCCAATAAACAATTCATATAAGAATTTCCAGATAAAATATAATTCGTTCATATTTATAAGAAATGTAAAATTAGTTTAATTTTCGTGACTTATTGTATCTACAGAATGTATTACATACATAGATACATGCATACATACGATAGAATTTTGCAGTATGATCACGATGGTTGAGTATAATTGATGGAAATAGGAGCGACATTTGAAATGTAAACTGTATTATTTATATTAATATAATTCCAGAAAATCTAAACTAGATTAAAAAGGTGAGAATGTAATTTTCAAGAATGCTCTAGATTATGTTACGCTAATAAAGAAGAACCAAGCTACATACATACATACGACTATATATGATGCTGTATGACATTCACATGTACATATGTATGTACATATTGTACATACTTTAAAAATTGCAATAGAGTTTAGTCTTCTACTAGTGCAACGTAGTTCACGTGATTCACGTATTATACTTTTGCTTGCCCGTCACTGCGAGATGCACGTTGCATGTGTGGATGTTAACCTGACTTTTGTAAATGTTCAAAAATATAAGTAATAATATCTTTTGATCTAATTTATACAAAAGTGGATTTTTTTATTTATGAACAATGGACCATAATAGTATTCAATTGATGGACGACATAACGTTAGAAGAAAAAAGTGTTGGGAAAAGTGTCACGTACGTTAAATATGTATACATATAATTGTTTCTATATTGAAAATCATGACAAAATACTTAACGATTTATGTATATGTAATGAAAGGAATTCTGTTTAAATAGGAGACAGTATTAATAATACTTTCGCTTCGTGTATGTACTTAAATTAAATAAATTTATTTGTTTGTAATAGGAATTCATCAAGTAAGAATAAATGTAAATCTGAAAGTCCTCGTATTTCAAGTAAACTTAAAGTTGAGCTACAAACATTAAGGATATCTGAAGAATCACAACGACAACTTTATGATACTTTGAAACATATTTATGGCTCTGTATGTAATGCACACATTTTTATTAATTTATTATATTGTGCTTTATCTATTAAAATATATTAGTAAAAAATAACAAAGGTTTTTAACAGAGTTTTAAGCTTTCTGATGCATCAGAATTTGAAAATAAGAAATCAAATTTCGAGAAACAATATTGGGTAGAAAGGGGTAATTTAGTTATTAAAGGAATAGTGGATTATTCTTCCAAGGATGTCACACCTAAAACCGAGGAACAAATTACTAGACAATTCGCAATAGTTAAGTTAGAAAGTTATGGGTAAATATAAAACAATGTAAACTATAATTAACAAATTAGTATACATTGTAATCAATTACATTGCTTTTAGTTTTCATCAATCACATTGCATAGAAGCATTAATACATACAAAAGGTGACATGGGAAAAGCTCTAGAAATATTATTTTCTAAATATTATGAAGTTGAAAATATTACAGAAAGCAAAGTGTGTAACAACGTTGACACAACAGACTATCTAGAAAAACGACAAGATGAGAAAGAGGCACTTGAATCTATTTATGAAGAAATGTTTACAGAAAAAATAAAAAATCAAATTTGGACTGTCCAAGTTAGACTCGATTATCTAGTGAGAAATGATGAAATAGAGCAAGAAATAAGAAAGATAAAGTTACAACATGAAAAGGAAAAGGAGAAGAAAGAAGTTTGCAGATTATTTATTCAAAAAAAATGTAGATTTGGGAAAAAGTGCAGATTTTTGCATCAACAACCACAGGTATTAAAAATGCCTGAGAGAGAGGATCCACAATTTACATTAGAAATAAGATTTCCTGAAGGTATTACATGAAATCAAATAAATCATGTGACTGACATGTAAAATTTTTATTAATTTTCCGCTATTAAAAGCCATTGTATTTTTATATTTCATTAGGTTGTAAATATCCATACGAACCACCATTTTTCTACTTTTATAAAAATGATGGTACATTTTCGAGTATACATTGTTTAAGAATAGGAAGAAGATTATATAATGAAGCATTGTCATTAGCCATGGATGGCATTCCATATATTTTTTCTATAATATCTCTTTTGGAAAATGAAAATGAAATGAAAACGTATTTAAAAGAAAATAAAGAACAATTGCTAGATCAGAATGACACACTTTTCCCTAAATCATCAGAAAGTGATGGAGAAGAAGATCTTGCTACACATCATGAATTAGGCTCTATTAATAGAAGGAATAGAAACAATATTACATCAGAAGAAATATTAACAATAGATGATTCAATACATGAAAATTTCATGGAAAAACAAAATAGTCCCAAATATAAAAAAATGAAAGAAATTAGGAGAAAACTGCCAGCATGGTCGAAAATGGATAATATTTTAGAAATGATACATGAACATCAAGTTACCATAATCTCAGGCGAAACAGGATGCGGTAAAAGTACACAAGTAACTAAAATTATTTATGCGGCGTTTTAATTTGAACTTGAAAATATTGTAGTACATTACTTACATTTTAGGTGCCACAATTTTTGTTAGATGATTGGATTTTAAATAGACCTACATTAAAAGAACATGTCAATATAATATGTACACAACCACGACGAATAAGTGCAGTAGGAGTAGCGAAAAGAGTTGCATCAGAAAGAGATGAACGAATAGGTGACACAGTAGGATACCAAATAAGATTGGAGAGCAAAATGTCTAACAAAACCCGGTTAACATTTTGTACAACTGGAATTTTGTTACAAAGATTATCCATGAATCCTGAGTTAAATGATGTAACACATGTCATTGTCGATGAAGTTCATGAAAGAAGTGCAGAAAGGTCAGTTACTTATTCTGCTAACTCATTCCTGTTTACTTAAACATTACAATTTTTCATCTAGCGACTTCCTATTGATGCTCCTAAAGGAATTGTTGCAAAAAAAACCAAATCTGAAAATAATACTTATGAGTGCAACGCTTAAATCAGAAGCTTTTTCTTCATACTTTCGAGAAGCTCCTATTTTGAATATTCCAGGAAAAACATTTCCTGTGGAGCAACTCTTCTTGGAAGATATATTTGAATGGACTAGTTACGTGCTTGAAGAAAATTCGAAATATACACGTAGAATTAAAGGTGACTGGGAACAGTTACAAATAGATCTGGAAACTGCTGAAGTTGAAGGCATTTCCACTGCTGAGGTTAGAGACTCAATTCAAGACGAGAATTTAACGTTAATGCAAATTGTTAGTAGATATCACGATTATAGCAGACGAACACATAAAAACTTGTATGTTATGGATCACAACAAAATTAATTTTGAGCTTATAGAGGCAATATTAGAATGGATTATTTTTGGATTACATGATTATCCTAAAACAGGTTCTATCTTAGTAAGCATATTCTAGTATTCTTTAAAAAGCAGTCAAACTGTATATTGTATTTGACATTTATATTTTAGGTTTTTTTACCAGGATTTGCTGAAATTATTTCCTTGAAAAATCAGTTGAATGACAATAAAAATCTTTCACCAAAAACTGGAAAGGTTGTTATTGTACCGTTACATTCAAGTTTATCCAATGAAGAACAAAATTTAGTGTTTAAAAATGTTGGAGATGCCAGGAAAATCGTACTAAGTACAAACTTAGCTGAAACTTCTATCACAATAGATGATTGTGTTTTTGTAATCGACAGTGGAAAAATGAAAGAAACTAGATTCAATGCTAATCAGAATATGGAAAGTTTAGAAACATGTTGGGTGTCACAAGCAAATGCATTGCAGAGAAAAGGTCGTGCTGGACGTGTAATGCCTGGAGTATGCATTCATTTATACACTTTACATAGGTATGTGTAGTTGTTTGATATTAATTAATGTCTTATACAGTTTGTAATCGCGAAAACTTGATATATTTTATTTTTTCCAGATTTAAATATCATTTTTTAGCACAACCAGTGCCCGAAATATTAAGAATTCCTTTAGAACCCTTGCTTTTACGTATTCAGCTGCTATATAAAGGAGTGAAAGTAGATTCATGTCAAATTTTAAGTAATTACACTTGCTACTTTTATTTGTTCCGTGTTTTTATCATGTAAAACTGCAAAATATAAAATATGTTTTTAGGCAAATTAATGGAACCGCCGACAGTTCCAAGTATTCATAGCGCTATTAAACGTTTACAAGATGTTGGAGCATTTAATTCTGAATGTACATTAACTCCGTTGGGTCACCACCTTGCTGCACTGCCTGTAGATGTACGAATTGGAAAACTAATAGTATTTGGAGCAGTTTTCTGTTGCCTCGATTCCGCACTTACCATTGCTGCATGTTTGTCTCATAAAACTCCATTTAATATACCATTTGAAAAAAGACACGAAATAGATGCCAAAAAAGAATTTTGTACAGCCAATTCTGATCACTTAACTGTTCTTAAAGCGTATAAGGTAAATATTTGATAATAGTGCATATTCATATAAAACAGATTTACATGCATTCTTCCAATTTTGTTATAGAAATGGTTGGAAGCATGTACACACAGTAATTATGCAGGACAAGTTTTCGCTAATGAAAACTATTTATCCACACGCACGTTGTACACTTTAGCGGATATAAAGTATCAATTTCTGGAGTTATTAGTCTCAATTGGTTTTGTTCCTATTAATTTACCTAAACGACAACCAAATGTTGACAAAGTTTTAGAAATAACTGGGTGTGAACTAAACATCAATAGCGATAATTACAAGCTTCTCCAAGGTTTACTTTGCGCTGCTCTTTATCCTAATGTTGTGAAAGTTTTCACACCAGAAAAATCTTTTGAAATACAATCTGCTGGAGCAGTTCCGGTACAACCTAAATCACAGGAACTTAAATTTCAAACAAAAAGCGATGGTTTCGTCAGTATTCATCCATCATCTGTTAACTTCCACGTCGGTTACTTCCCTAGTCCGTACTTAGTATTTCAGGAAAAAATGAAAACGAGCAAAGTATTTATTAAAGAAATCACAATGATGCCAATCTTACTGTTAGTTTTGTTTTCCGGCAATGATTCGATGATGAACATAGAAGTACATAATGGAGTGTCTATTATATCGTTAGAAGATGGTTGGATCTTATTCAGTGTCGAATCTCACAGGGTAAGATTGTTAATACTTTGAAAATATTACAAAATATTTCTACAGATACTGTTTATTTGTTTTATATTTACACATTTATACAAATATTGTTTAGGTTGGTCAACTTTTACAACGAATAAGGAAAGAATTGGTGAAGTTGTTGGAAGAAAAGATGAAGGATCCACTTTTAAATCTTTTAAATCATCAAAATGGAAGAAAAATTATACAAACAATTGTGAATGTAGTAACAAAAGAATAAAACCGTTTTTAAAATGTTTCACTTTAGTGTTGAGTATTGAATTAGGTAACATCACTCAAGTGAAGTGATTATACATCATTATATTAGTATGGAAAGATAGAATTTTTAACTGAGTAATTAAATAAATACCAATTTGTTTTTGGTACATAACGAGTCGCTATTTTAATCATTTTCATACGATTTAAGACCTTACTAACTTACAATAACCACCCTAAAATTTAAACATAACTGATCGAAGAAAATATTTAAAAGCAGAACTTAGGGGAATACATACATACATATGTAAATATGTACAGTAGCATATGCATGTATACTACTTACCTGTATGTATGTACATATGCATCACACTATGCGCAGGGTGTTCCGCACAGCAGCGTGGCGTGTCTACCGCGCGAACGTTATACAGTAATACATCCTACTCCTGTACACCTCCAAATCGCAGCTTGATCCATCAACGAGAGTCGACATAGAAACTTTATTTGCTTTGATTGGTTGACGATTCATTGCTGTGACAGAATCCACTGTGGATTAGATGTGCAGTAAAATGGTGGGAATGTGCGCGCCAACTAAGGGAGTAAGAGAAGCGTGCAGAAATACAGTACGTTCTCCCTAATTGACCCTCAGCTTTGAAACAAAAATGAACAATTTGGGAAGAGAAGGTACGATTATTCGAGCCTTGCAACTCGTTTTTATAGTTACCGATTGTCAACAACTATACTCTTTCCAAATCGTTCATTTTTGGTTTTATGCTGAGGGTCGATTAGGGAGAATTTACTGTACGTAGTTCTCATTATTGTAATTCTAAACTCTGAAACTCTGAACTACGATCAGATAGAGGCCTTACGTCGCATCGCGATCGTAGTTCAGAATTCGGAATTACATACATATGTACATGTAATGTTCACCCGGAAAACGTGCCGCGCCGCTGTATGGGACTCCCTACGCATGCGTCGCCACCCCACTTCTTGCGTAGCATCTTTTCCTGTATATGTGCAGGTATTGATCGCTGATGGTGATTAAAATCCGGTATGTAGTGCACGTGGTAGCGTTGAAAATTGTTTATCTGTTTATTTTAGAATTACACACATATAAGAAAAGCATTTTTTCAACACTTATTATTTGTTTTAAATTGAAAATTATCTACAAAAACTATTAATATTAAATATTTTAATTGAAGAAAATAATATACGGATTACTATGGAAACAGACAAGGTTATAATAGAAAAAATTGCAGAAAGTTTTTCGTGCAACGAATCTAACGAACAAATATCAAATATTGAAGAATGTGAAGATGCAAAAAATAATAATTTTGAAATGAATCAAGTTTCAAATAACTGTGATAAAGCCACAATCGAGAATAATACTGCAAATGTACAAAGTTGTAATCCTACAAATGATACGATTGATCAACTAACTTTGTTTAACGACACAAATGTAAATCATAACGAAACACCTGTTAATGGTGACAATAATAAACAACTAACAATTGATTTGATAGCTAAAAGTTCGAAACAAGCAGATGATGTTTCTATTATATATGAAGGAAGCGATGATATCTCTATTGCAAATCAAGAAAACAAGGGTATAAAACTTTTTATTATAAATATTATATCTCTGAGAGTAGTATTTAATCTAAAAAATGCTAAAGTTTATTATCTTTTCAACAGGATATAGTCTATCTTCTCTTACAACCATAGCGTTAGAGTATGCAAATTCAGATTCAGAAACAGAAAGTTCCTCAAGTTTTCATACACAAAACAATAACCAAGCTACTGTTCTGAAAGAGGTGCAAATGCAACCTTATAGGATTCATAATAATAAGTCATCAAGCGAGGAAAGTGATAGTGAGGATGATTCTACTAGTATTAGTGATTCTTCAGTATTAAGTGAATCAGATGACTCAGATAATAATGATACAAATAAGTAAGCCATTGAATTTTTCTAATTTTATATGTATTAAGTTTGAAATTATTATTAACTTTTCTGTTTTCAGACGAAATACGGGAATCAGAAAAACAAAAGAACAAAGAAATAATGACATAAAAAGTGAATTAGATGATTTACCACCTATTGAAGATTTAAAAATTAGTGTGCCTGAAGTATTATGTGATCCATTAGGAGAGGTATTGATTAATTTTAAATGTACATTTTAATAATGTATACAGTAATATAGTATAAGTGCAAAATTTTAGGTTGCATGGATTGTTGAGCAATTAGTAATTGTTCAGCCAAAGCCAGATAAACCTACTTTAAATTTAGATACAATTTTATTTCTTGAAAAAGGAAAGAGGGCTTTAGGTAAAATATTTGATGTTTTTGGACAAGTAAAAGAACCCTATTACTGTATCAGGTTCAACAGTTTAGAGCACATTTACGAATGTGACATTACAGTAGGCATGACTGTTTATTATTGTCCAAATACAGAGTACACATCTTTAGTATTTTTGCATGAGTTACTAAAGTAAGTCTATTTACGATTATATTACTCTTCATTTTATTATTTAATATAAAATCTTATTTAATGATTTGTACTTTTTCAGAATTAAAGGCGTAGATGCAAATGCAGATGATCCCCCGGAATTTTCTGATGATGAGGAAGAGCAGGCTTATTACGCAAAATTAAAACAAGCAAAACAGTGTCCTGAAACGGATGACGGGAATGTATCAGTCAAAAGAAAACGTCCTTCAAGTAAGTTTTTTTTACAATGTTGTTATTTATGTACTCATTATCAGTGCAAGTAATTTTTTATTTCACTTTTAGGTCCAAACTCTGGATGGCAATCGAATCATCCTTGGAACAGAAATAAACAAAAGAATCGAAGAGGACATTATTCAAGAGGATTTCATTCCATCCAGGCTAGAAATCAATTACAGAATCCGTGGATACATCCATATCTAAATAATTGGTCAAATATGCCAGGTGATTTTCATTCAGATAGTGCTGAATCATGTGGATATGGAATGTACCCACCTGGGCTACAATATGGAAATTTTACTACAGATAATACGAATCAAAACTTCTATGATCTACATGAATATTATAGCGAAAATGGAACAATGACATCTTTAAATCCTAGAATTCCTTACAATGTGTCACCAAGAGCTCATTCAGAACTCTTGTTCTATCAAAATCGATTTTCAAGATTTCGAGATGCCAGTGTAACATGGGGACCTCAAATGCCGGCAAGAATGAATACACCATGGATATCTTTACCTCCACCACCACCACCACCCCCACCACCCCCACCCCCGCCATCATCATCCCCTTCATCACCAGGAACAAATTGAAGACTTCTAAAATTGCAAACTTGTATTCCTAAACTATTTCGTGATATAATTTTAAGTGTACAAATACTGTATTATAAGTACAATTATAAAAAATTATACCTATATGTCAAAATCAATATATCATATTAAGTATATTAAATAATTAATTAAAGATTCTTATATTACAAGAATTGACTACATATCCCTAATCAATAATATCACGTTCAAACATTAAAAACTATAAATTTAGTTTACAACAATTTGTATTAATAGAATATTGCAAATATATTTTTGCATTATTCCTTCAAGAATTTATCATTTTTATATATATTTAATGGTGGCTGTTCTAATTGTTTTTCAGCCACACTGATGTCATTATTTATTGCTGTAATTAATTCTTCTGAAACAATAAAAATATACCTTATCAAAAATAAAAAATCTTAAAAATAATATTTACGAAATCATAAAATATAAACAATTTTAACCTATGGAAGAAAAATCTTGTTCCGGTCGTATGTAGCCCACGAAAATGACTTTAATTTGTTGCCCGTATAAATCGTTCTCAAATTTATGCAGCATATGAACTTCCTATAAAAATAATCTGTATAATATAAAAATGATATAATATTAAATGGTAATTCGTTTATTACATTTTTTAATATTCTTACCACTGTCTTCTTTTCATTTTTGTAAAATGGATTCCAACCAATACTTGCAACCATTTTGTAAATTTTTCCGTCTAGTGAAGCCCATCCGTAATAAACTCCAGTATTGAAATTACTAGGTAAAGCTTCAACAACCTTCTCTTCCAGATTCGCTACGTAAGACATTATTACATAATTCTTCATCAAATTGTTATATGCTACTATAGATAATATTTCCATGATGGGCAAGCAAAATAAAATATGTACATCGAATTTTCCCAAAAATAATATAAATCATCATTTTGAAATAAAAGAAATGTTTCAAAATGGAATATGACATATATTTTACAACTGTAATAGGTCAAAACATATCTTATCAATTGTTTTCAAATATCTTTTTTTTATAATAATTCCATCTTGTAATTTTTTGCTTGTTTACCAGAGATTTAACACTAGTACTGTTTTTATATCTTTCTGCCAGCATTAGCAGTGTATACGTAGTACGATTGCATAAATATGTCGTTTAGAATGTCAAATCAATTTTTAAGTCTTTTTTCAGTAATTAATGTATTTTATAATGTATTTCATATAATTTAAATTAAAAAACTTACCTGTTGGAATGCCTAAAGCTTTAGATCCTCTGCCAAAACCTTTTACCACTAAACCGGTTAAATAAAGCGGTAAACTTTCAGTATACATAGTGTTGCGTCGCGTCTGCTCACACTGTTGACGTCGTAAGTGAAGTTACAGTTTACAGTAAGATTACTTCATTTTATATAGTATTTCAAGGAGATAAAACATTGATAATATACAACTCGAGTATTAAAGTGACTTTACCTGCAAAATATATGATTTGTATGCACTAAATTGTGTTCCTGTGTAAACAATTCTCCACTACAGCACGTGATTGATAATTTGTTCCCTAATATGAGGTTAGTGCGGTACTGATAATTTTACATATTTGTGATATAGGTTGTTATTGTCAGATTTTTCTCTTTTGGAATAAATATGCTTTTTATTCGATTAAACATGTTATTTCTTCCTGTTGTTAATGTAATTTTCTTTAATTTTATAAAAATATAATTTTTAATTTAATCATTTTTTTTTTATTTTATACAGTGTCGAATAAACTAACTTCAGATTCAGAAACAGAAAGTTCTTCAAATTTTCATAAACAAAACAATGACCAACCTACTGTTTTGAAAGAGGTGCAAATGAAATTGTAGAATTAATAGTAATGTCAAGTGATAATGAAGATGATTCTAGTAATTGTGTTAAATGAAGTGTTAATTGAATCAGTTGACTCTGATAATGATGATACAAATAAAGATTCCATTGATTTTTAAAATTTTGTATGTATTAAGTTTGAAATTATTATTAATTTTTATATTTTTAGACAAAAGCTGGGTACTAAAAAAAAGTATCAGCACATAAATTATAACATACAAAATGTGTGACTTAGATGTTTTACGAACTATCAAAGATTTTAAGATTAATATGTCGAAAGTATCATGTGAGCCATTAAATTTACATTTTAATGTGTACAATAATTTAGTGTAAGTGTAAAATTTTAAGTTGCATGGTTTGTTCAGCAATTAGTAATTATTCAACCAAAGCCAGATAAACCTATTCTAAATTTAAGAACAATTTTATTTGTTGAAGAAGGAAAAAGGACATTGGGTAAAATATATGATGTTTTTAGACAAATAGACCCCTATTATTGTGTCAGGTTCAACAGTCCAGAGCACATTCGCAAATGTAACATTGAAGTAGGCATGACTGTTTATTATTCTCTAAATATAAAGCACATATCTTTAGTATTTTTAGATGGGTTACTAAAGTAAATCTATTTACAATTATATTATTTCATTTTAATATTTAATATCAAATCTTATTTAATGATTTGTTTGTTTTTATGCATGGAAGCAAGCGAGAGGATATTTCCAAAAAAACGTGCTTCAAGTAAGTTATTTATACAATGTTGTAATTTATGTACTCATTTAGGTATAAATGGCAATCACATCATCTTTGCAACAAAAATGAACAAAATAATCAAGAAGAAGATCCAAGAGAAGATCAGAAATAATTTCCTTGTACGATGTTGTATTGTTTCGAACATTATTGTGTATTTTTATTAATGTACACCGATATGCTGACCGCTGGCTTTCAAGCAGAGGTTGAAAACAATTGTGATATTGGTTTCAGTTCTTAAAACAGTTATGAAGAACCGTAATGTTCTCATAACTCTTATATATCGATTTCGGTTCTCCATAATTGTTTTAGTTAGAACCCATATATAACAGTTTGGAACAGTTATTTTCGAAACCTTTCCAATCTCTGCTTTTAAGTTTGCCGACTGCCTCGCGCGATTTTCGTTTTATCTCTTTTTCTCTCACGAGATGATACTGAATTATGTATGTTATGAATATGTGAAGACTTTTGATCTCTTAATAGTTGTAATTATGACTTTTTTTTTTACCATGTTACATGTAGTACACTATGCGAATTAAATAAGTAAAAAAAGAACTGCATTCATAACTAATAGATTTATTGACACACACACATTATCCTTTCTATGTATAACAATCTCTTTTAGTAAAAATATAGCATTTTAGAAACTTTATAAATGTATTAATATTGGAATAAATGTATATGAAATAAACCTTATAGGAATGCTAATTAGCGAGGACACATGGCATGTCTGCCACCATCTACAGGCATTGTTGCACCTGTGATAAAACTGGCATCGTCACTTGCCAGGAATGCTATTGTTTTTGCAACTTCCATAGGATCTCCTGCTCTACCAAGTGCATGAGTGTCTTTACTTTTTTCTATAAATTCTTGAAATTGTTCTTCCTTCATTCCACTTCTTTTATGAAGATTTGTTAGTATAACACCAGGATTTACAGCATTTACTCGAACCTGCAAATTAACATAAACATATTTGCATAAAAGCTACTATAATAATTGAATATATGTATTTATAGATAACACATACTTGTTTCTCCGCAAGCTCAAGAGCAACACATTTCGTAAATTGATCGATTGCTGCTTTTGTCATGCAGTATGATAAGACACCTGGAAATGACCTTAATCCACAAACACTCGAAACATTTACAATATTACCCTTAGATTTTACTATATGAGGAACAGCTAACATTGTTAAATTATATATTGCTCGTACATTTATATTAAATAATCTGTAATATTGTAATGTATTATATATATATACATATATTATATATATATATATAATGTAATGTATAAAAATATTAGATTTGTACCTATCATATTGCTCCAGTGATGTATTTTCTATGCTGCCACTTTCTAATATACCAGCATTATTAACCAGAACATCTAATTTACCATAATGCTTAATAGTGGTTTCTACGATGTTTTTCACGTCGCTTTCATTAGTTACTTCTCCAGTTAAAATAAGTGGCTTATTAGGTTTACATTTCTCAGCAACCGCATTTAAATTTTCTACATTACGACCCGTTAACAACAGAGATGCACCAAGTTGGGCAAAATGTATAGCTGTTGCTGCTCCAATACCAGAGCTAGCTCCTGTTATTAATACAACCTTTCCAGAAAAAGCCATCTAAAAAAATATACTAACTTTTAGAAATATCAACCATTAATACAGTTTTACAAAATGGAAGTGCTAATATATCCAATTTTAATACAAAAAGAAAAATACAGTTATAAAATTAGTATGTCTATTTAAAACAAACGAAGTTAAATGGTAAACTCTATTTTGTAATATCAAATTAAACTTATTTTCAATGTTACATTAGTTATTGCGATATAGTGTACCAACCGTGTATTATTACTCTATAATATTTAGAGACAACACGTCTTTTTAACTTCTTGAATTCTTTGCAACTGATCGTTTAATCTATACGATTGAGATTAAAAAGCGAAGGATTTTATTGGTTGTTTGGGTTATCCAAAAATGACAGTTTAGATAAGCAATCGGACGAGGTAGGACAGTAAATGTATAAAGACGAATGAAAAGAAAGAATAAATCTTATATTTTACGAGCCTTACCTTATAAAACAAACGATAAATAAGAAACAAAATTCAAAAAATAAAGATTATATTATCTAAGTTTATCAACGTGTCAATATACAATATATGTACAATGATTGTGAAAATAAAAATTTTTTCGATTGCTCAGAAATCACACAAAAGCATAAAACGTGTTTGTGTGAAAAACATTTGGCCTTTGGCCTTGCGGATTGAAGCGGTAACATGACGTTGCTCAGTCGGTAATCATTGTCGACAATATATAGGGTGTCCCAAAAAAGGTGTACTCTTGAAAAGGGTGATTTAAAATAACTTTTCTCTTACAAAAATGTTGGTTGCATCTTTATTGACGAGTTATTAACGAAAAACACAACCCTCTAGGTGAGTCAGTACGGTCTACAAATTCTGCCCTCATGACAGGCAACGTTTAATGTAGTGCTGGCTTTAAACTGACCTCGAGGCTTGTACAACTTAGTATATGTGAGACTGTTGTCTCATTACATCAAAATATTTCGGTATTCGAACAAAATCCGAAGCTGCGCTTGAGGCTTACGCTACGTTAAGTGTAGCGCACCATTGCATTAGAATTCATAGACCGTACCCGTTTTCTGATTGGTCCAGTTTTTCATTAAGGGAAAAGTTACTTCAAATCACTTCAGGAATAAACCCTTTCAAGTATTTACAATAATTTTCAAGCCACCTTATACAATCAATTCAAAAAAACTTCGTTCAACTACCACAGACGCATGAAAGTATCTAGACACGCCGTTGATCATATTTACCCAATCAGAGATCAGAACATGCCTAAGTGACTTTCATGTGTTTGTAGTGGTAGAAATAAGTTTTCTTGAACCTACCTGCATACGTATTTTACGTGGAAGTCGACCAAAAGGATATCCAGCTTCCCGTAATCGACTACGCACGGTGCTTGGACACACTTGTAAATCAAGATTTGCCGCAACGCTAGACGCACTTTGAGAAGGATTTTGATTCATTTCCCTGATTATAGCATGATCTTCTTGTGTAGTAGTTTTACGCGCTCGTCCTGCATTATAAAGCCGTCTATCTACGAGACCCTCTTCCCCTTTTTCACGATAACTTTTTATGTATTTTCTGACCGTCCTTTCACTGCACTTCATTATAGTCGCAATGTTCGTGCTAGGAAACCCGGCTTTATAAAGGCCGATTATTTGACCTTTAATTGCGGCACGTTTTTGCCGCACCACTTCCATTTTTGCGAAAATGGAAAAATAGCTCAGAAATAGCGTTCCACCACGACAAATGTAGTAACATATTCGTGAGGAACAATCCTTTTTATAATAGATGGCAGATAGCAGCACAGTGACCAGCCGTGTGGCGGTTCGTTTAAACTGTAGAATTGGAGAAAGAGAGAACATTATGTTCTACTAGCGCAAGTACTGTATCTATTAACGAATGTTTACATTCAATTGTATTGAAAACAACATTGCAAATGAAAAATTATGTTATATAACGTAGCAGAGTAAAAAATAACATTTCTTTAGGTTATACTATTACTACTACACTTTGCATATTAAAAATTGTTGATAAATCAAGTACTTGCAAGTAATTTTAATTTGTTTGAAATAAATGAAACGGTCTCCTTGCCTTTGTTATTATTTTTGCACTATTCCTTTATCTTCAATTATTTTTGCAATATTTTAACAATCAAATTGAGGGAATAGACATATCCAATTCATTTTATGAATGCGAGAATCGTGGATGTATAAAATGTTCCATTTAACAACTGATGCAAATTATTTTCGTAAAAAATGTATGTACAGCCATTAAATATACGAAAAATAATTACATCGTCTACATTGTTAATTTAGTTTGTTCTAAAGCATTTACTACTGTACTCAAATGTTCTTCAACCTTTCGTAAAAGTGACAAAATTTGGTCATTATCCAATTCCTGATCTTTAACTTTTCTAATGACTCCTTGAAGGGATAGTTTTGCACTTGCTAATAATGTTCGCTTTTTCTTAAGATCACAGTTGACAGCACATTCTAAATACATTTCAGTTAATAGACAGCATAATTGAAGTACATTTTCAATCGATTCTTCTTGCTGAAACCATTTTGTGTCTGAAATAGCAGCACGATGAGCTTGTTGCAAATATTGTGCTGCTTTTTCTTGATCAATATCTGTTTTCTTAAGTGCTGTAAGCTGTCCATACATTCTCCAAACATCGGAATTATTGAGTATAAGGGAACTAATTCGTCCAAATAACTCTAAAGCTTTTGAAAGTAATCTTTGTGCAGGATTCCCATCGGAATCGTTCACATTGTTTAATATAGCGCGAGTTAATATATCGAGGACTTGAAAGTCTAAATGATCTTTTTTGAGATCCAAAATACGATGGTAACAACGTATTACCTGTAAAAATAAAAAATTAGCATAGAAATATTTATACCTCAGAAGCAGTAAAAGTCATTATCATATTATTATATGTGCTATGTACATACTTCTGAGAAGTGTCCTAAGTCTATGCTAACGACCATTAAATTGTCCCAAACTTGCCAATGGTTATAACTGCATTTTACAGCATCATGTAGAGACTTCCATGCTCTTTCTTTATCGCCCAATTTTATATAAGCTTTTGCTAAATTGTTCCAGGCTTCAAATGTCTATAATTTGTATATACAGTATGTAAACATAACGTATTTAATATACATTGTAGTTCATAAATATTGCAAAACGATACAAACCGACTGTTCCAAAGCACAGTAACGCCTATATGCAGTCGCTGCCAATTTCCAATCTTCTATTTGCAAAGCTGCATATCCGAGTCTTATCCAAACGTTTTCTTGAATATTATTTAATTCAACTGATAATTTTAGATGTGGTATAGCTTTCGTGTACTAAAAGATAAAAATCATATTTGGTGTTTAGTGATTCTATAATGCCATATATTTAAATTATATTTTTCAGTGATTATATATGTACAAACATCTCTTTTTGCAAAATAAAACATTCCCCAATGTCTTTGAGCACGACTACTCCTTTCATTTGATAATTTCCATGCTGTTTCATAATGATTGCTATCTTGAGTTGCATCACCTAGTAAACACCATAAATGCACTGTAGGTTTCTTAGATATTTCTTGACGGATGATCTCTGCAGCCTAGAATTAGTTGATAAAAATTTAAAAAGTATTTGTTGAGATAGTGTGTCAATGTATAATGTAAGTTCAAAAACATACTTTATGTTTTAATTCCAACATGTTGTAACAGTTAATAACATCTTCCCATAATTCAAGCTTTAAGAAAACATCTAAAGCTGCTTTTATCAATCCGAGACTAATCATAACATGTGCCCATGTTTGTTCTAAAACCCAGATAGGTTTGAGACCACTTGCAAAGAACATATCTATTCTGTATGCAACAGGAACTTCTGAGCTTTTTATTTCTTGTATTAAATATTCTAATTGCAACATGGATCGTTCAACGGCTCTTTTATCAGCCAATTCTAATGTACAGCGATGATAGAGAGACATCACTTTTAAGGACCAATTTTTTGTACTATCGATTACAACCTGCCAAATAAGTGATTTTAGATATTCATAATCCAAGATTATTAGCATGTATACGAAAAGTACCTACTATTAAATAAGGTTTAATTTCTTCATCTGTTAACTTATCCTTCGGTTGTGATAATTGCATTTGAACACTATTCAAAATAAAATTTACAAAATATATATTATATTTACACCATGATCTGATGAAATACACAAATATAATCTTACAGATTTGATAATATGATGGCTTCTTCCATTCCTCCAATTTCAATGTGTTCCATACTTTTTGAATACTCAATATGTTCTAATCGAACATCGTCATTTAAGTCAAGCGATTTTGGTACATTTTCACAACATCTGAAGGGAAATTGGCTTTGAACTGCACCAACTTTCAAGTATAGTTGAGGTTTCTCTTCCTGTTGATATTTTGTGCGTTTACCTAAAGCACCTTCTAGATTTAAATGTAACTGTGCTGCTGCATGTGCAGATTGAACATACTTTTTGGAATTTTCTACCCGTCTATAATAAAAATAAAATTGTGCAACTTCTATATAAAATAATGTTTTGCAGTACTGATCCTCTAATAAAGATAATTTATTGATTCTATCAAATAACTGTTCTGTCTCATTAAATATTACACCAGAACTTTCATTTAGAATATATTGATGCAAGAGATTGGCTCTAAATAACCACCAGATAGAGCTTTTATAAGATTTTTCTATGATTTCATTGGAAAATATAATCTTGGAAAAATAAAGATGCTCCGGCTTTTTTACATTTGAGTTACATTCATCGTGTAAGGCTAGATGTCTAAGAGCATCATCTTCTTGACTTTTTAGCCATTCAACATCTTCATCGATTTGTGGTCCTGTCCAATTACATTGGATAAAATATAACAGAGAAGATACACCCACACAAAACCAAGAATTATATGTAACTATTTCTTTTTCTATGCCCTTATGTACTAGTTTATGAAGTTCATTGTCATTGCATGATTTTATAAAAGTTGATAACAATTCATTGTGCATTACATCTTTGTATCGTCCGTTTAATATATATTTTACATTTACTGGTAATTCGTAATCTGAAAAGAAATTTTTAATAGAAAAAGACTTAACTTTTCAAATAATACAATATAACCTCACATTTTAAATGAGCATATTTGTATAATTTAAAATTATCTATTTACCTTCGTTAGAAATAAAATTTTTTAGTAATAGAATTTCAATATCCTCTGGTGTCATTGTTGTTTTATTTAAATTATCCATTAGTAATAAGTGTCACTAGAAACGCATGCAAAATGTCGGTGTGTATATGTTGTGATATATGATGTAGTAGTGCATATACTACATGCACATTTGTTGAATTTAGTGAGAAGCACTATTTATGTACTACTTACATATGCACATGTATACATATACAGTGTACAATATGTATGAATATGTTATGTACTGTATACGTACCACTTAAATAGAAATTATTTTTAAAAAATACAAAGTTTTTAAAATATCGAACGACATTTTAAAAAATTTAAATCTAAACAGCTATTTCACATCAATTCAAATATACATAAAACTGAATGGAATTTAGATATTTTTGTATATTCTAAGTAGTGTCGGTGTATGTATAAAGAATAGTCAGGATGAAAAAATTGTACCAAATATTTTATTTAATACATATCATTTTTGTTTTCTTCACATTCTATTCTTAATAATAAATAATTTCAATAGATTTCAAGTAAATTCATTAAGGAGAAAAAAGAGAAGACAATATTCAGGACATGTATCTTATAATTCTATAAAAATTGCACAAGTTTTTTATTTTTCAGTATTATGGACCTATACTATCACATATACAATTAAATCAAATACACTTACTCTTCTTTACAATTAATTAAGTACATAACATATTTTTGCTTATATAAATCGTAATACTTAATACATTCCACATGTTAAAATGGGACCAATGAAATTTGTCAGTCGCTTTTATGCGTATGCATTGTATGCATATAATATAATGAGAGATATATTACAGTTAACAAGCTGATATATCAAATATATGCTTGTAATACTTAAGAGCAACATTTTCGCTTATGTATGGATATGTATATTAATGTTTTGTTGTTGATAATTTTTTAATACTGAAAGCTTTTTAAAGAAAATATTAAATATAACATACAATGAATCAGGTAATTCTTCCATTATTGAATAAATATTCATAATAATCTTAAATAAATTATTTTGCAAATTAAGAATATTAATGGAATCGATGATATGCATTACCATCAAGGAAATATGGGTTTTAAGAATGAAAAGCTTGTAGTAGCACATTTTTCAATGTTTTTTCCATTTGTCTCAGCTATTCCAAAAATAACTTGAACCATGGAACAGAATAGAAGCGAGGATGGAGTCACATTTTTCCACTATACGTGGAAATTATTTAGAAGTTTAAATCATTTTCATTACCATTATCATTAGTTTGCCGTTTCGCAGCTATCAGATTCTCCCATTGCGCTATAAGGGTGCTCCGACGTCGTGGATTTGGCTGCGAATAATTAAACGTGCATATTAAATTAGTAAAAGTATATTTATATCTATATAAAGATTATAACAATGGAAAATTAAATGTTTCTATTATTTTTTGTTTGTTTTCCTTTTCAATCCAGTTTCATGATATCAGGATAAGTTAAACATTCCCTTGACGTGATCTTTGTTAATGGAATATATATTCCATTTGCAACGCAAATATGTCCATGAAACGTTATCAGTAAGATAACGCGAAATTGACTAAAATTTTTATAATTTGAAAATTAGTGACTCTGATTAAGCGGAGAGACTGACTCTATATAATTACATATTTATTAGTTATTGAAATGCAACATAATTGCATAAAATATCGATCTTTGATTAATGTGTCTGTCGATAATCTGATAGATTAGATAGGGTCAGTTATAAACACGATGATGAAATTTTTTTTCTCGTGTTAAACGTATTTATCCCGGTAAAAAGTTTCTACCTTGTGTTTTCCTTTGCTTTCCTTTTCTACGTCGTCTTCGTTCAAAGTGGTCGATGAGGCACCGCTTCTCAACGAACTCGAACCATCGTATATGTCAGAATCATTGTCATTTCCGATGTCTAACAGATTCGGCTGAGATTTCGCCAGCATTTGCGATCGCATTAATCTGAAAATGCAAAGGCTCAGATCTTATTGCCTAGTCACGCTCGTTTATGGCTTACAATATAACAATTTATCTCAAGGACATTAGATTCAGTTTCGCAAATGTGGAATAAAATTAACTTGCAAATATCGGTAATACGAACTTGAACACACACGTATTCACAAACTATAAATAGTATTAATGCGACCTTAATATTCGGTGAATTTTTGACCGAAATATTAAAAGTGCTGTCATGAATAATTAACATTTTGTGCTTATAGACGATAAGAGATAAGATGAAAAGTTACTATAAGTAACATTTTGTAATAAAATCGTTAACATGTCGCTATCAACGCTCTTGTTGCGGTAGCAACTTTTCTAATTAGAATATTCTACCAACAATAAGTGTAATAAAGTATTCAAAATACTCGGAATATCAGGCAATGCGCGTTACTTTAATATTGGAGCCAACAATACAGTGAGATAATGCATTTGGCAGTCCAAGATTCAGATGCTATTCAAACCGTTTCTAAATTAATCATTCTTTTAGACCGCTTCTGAAAATATTTAAAATCCACTGCATCGGCACTTGAAACCTGGAAGCACACATCTACCATAAATCGACCAGTAAAATTCACACCTGAGTTCGTTCTCCCGTTCTTTCATTTCATGCAATTCCTTTTGAATTTTCTCTTCCACTGGAACGTATCCTTTTCTAACAGGAGGTTTCTTGGGTTCGTCATCCGGTTCCAGTTGAATACTCAAGCTTCTGTTGAACGCTTTGATGCTCATCGGATTCAGCGCGATCGTTGGTGTTGCAGGCGTTGTCAACGAGTCGTTCACAGATGTTTTCGATTTGTAAATCTTCCCTCGGGTGGCGAGAAACCTGTGCATCAACCCTTTTTGGCTGGGTGCAGTGGCAAACCGCAGTGGTGTCGGCGTGGTACGACTGGATATCACTCCGTTTGTCATCTTTGGCGTGAAGGATGGCGTCGATTGCGTCAAGTTGACTGCCTCCAGGATTTGCGGGTTCGATGTCGTCCTCTTCAGCTTACCGGAAGCCAGAGCTTGAGGCATTCGCCGTACCTATCGCACACAAACAGCTCCGTCAGACTGAAAGTTAACATTCACTTCGAGACGCAACGTAATTTCGCCGAACTCAAATATTTTTCCGAGCTACTGCAAACCGAAGGAATTCTTAAATTCGGAATACCAATGACTGTTATAATAATAGATATAATATTAATGAGAAATATTTTGAAGGACAAGGTTATAGATATTGTAAATACAAAGGAATTACTTTTAGCGCACACAATGGTTCCAGTGTTTCAATGAACGGTTCAGGACAAACTGGACAAAAGTTATCGGTCGCCCAAAGTCTTTTGAACTGTATGTTATCGTTCAGTGGACATAGGACTGCAAGGGCTACATTTAAAAACTCCCATTATCAGTGACAATAGTCGCGTCATGGGCAAAGACGGCAGTTTCGTGAAAAACGGCGTGTTTGCTTAAATGTATCAACAGATAAGATATTCTCATTGAAATACAACCGTGTTGCTAAAAGCATGCGGAACACGCCAGTTCGAGAAACGAATTCGCATGTTCGCGGTGTAATAATTACTTCGCGCGTCCGGGCTAATAAAACGGCGTAAAAATGTAACATGCGATCGTGTCGCAATGATTATCCGCATCGCGATACTTTTACGTTCTCTTGTTTTCTGGAGACCGCGATGATAAAACTGATTGACGTGAAAAGGTGTATCCGCCGAAATGATATCAAGGATCTAGCGCAGCTTGCAGGGAGGTTGCTATCTATTAATGCCAAAGAACACCCCGATGAGAACAGCTTCGTTTCGTTCAGCTTTTTAACATGCCTATTTATTCGTTGCACTCGTTCAACAATTACCGCGCGCTCGAACGTTACATTTCTTTCCCCGTCGCTTTTTCAAACCACCGCTCATTCATAGAAACAAGGCGTGCACCAGCATTATGTTTTTATCCGCATTCACGATACAAGAGCAGAAGAAACGTGGAGAAGATTTTACGAGAACAGTCAACATCTATTAGAAAGTATCTCTTTGTTCCTTTAGTGGATACGTAACTTCACGCTTGTCCCATGATACTCGTTAGTTCCGTTCTGTTTAAATGCGTCGAACGCGAACGTAAAGTAGGCTTTTGCATCGATAAACCCATCCCCGTGACAGTAGAAAACAAAAACCGCGTTATTAGCCGAGCAGAAACAGCATGAAACAATCTACTATTTTTTATTCTAACGAGTCGGCGACACGGTTGAATACTTCACGGATAAACTGTATTTAATTTACGATTCGCCAAAATTCTTCATATCGAGCTTCTTACATGGACAAATTCAATTTAACGGTTAATCTATTGTTATAGAGTTGCAATAAAGAATGGTCGCTCGTTTGAATTCTTCTCAAGAACTTTCGTTCCACATGTACATTCCGATTATCCCTTAAACGATGGTCCCTTAAAACGGCAGATCAAGCGAGACAAAACGTATTATCCGTCGTAGCCTGGGAAATTCACGCATAATTAAACGAAACGTATGGCCATCGTTTTCCTTTAATCAACGTCCACCTAGCTGAAAAAAAACGACCAACGCGTCTCGCGTAGGGCATACTGGCGTGTATAAAGATTACAATATCAGAGAAAAGAAATTTCGCCGTGACGAATCCAATTTTTTGTCCACGAATTTATGTCGCGTAGTTAACACGTTCTGTGCCACGTGTACCATCGATGGTACACGCTTGCATGTTTACTTAGTGAACTGAACAAATTGTTTACAAGAAATTTAGAACCGAAGAATCAATTTCCACCGCAAGAATGGGCGTTGATAAGTTTTTGTTACGTTGTTATGTGTACGAGAATTAATAATTGCACGTAATACATCAAGTTTTAGTAAAATATCAAAGTGTGAAGATTCGAGTAAAAAAAGCTCGGCACGGAACGTGTTAATAAAATCAAGGTGATGCGTAGTATTGTGTGTGTGCGCGCGCGCGCGCGCTCAAGTCGAAAATCAGTAAATCAACGACCGCGCGTATAATCGTCGCGTCACTCATGGACATGTAGATAGGCTGTCGATGCATTTCGTCCCTATAAGGACTACGTCGGCTGGTTTACTCTTTCTTTCTTTCGTTCAACGACCTTGAGCACGACCGAGCCATGGAACATATACATGTTTACCTGCACGTACGTCTCTTGGTTCAAGCGTACCTTGGAATCTACCGTCTCGTGGGACGTGGTCTTAATGCTGCCCACGTTTCGTAGCTCGTGCTCCCTCTCCGTGACCTCTTCGATCTCCTTCTGTATTCTGTCCGTTGCCTTCTTCAGCTGCTCCAACCTGTGATCCGCCTGCGTGTGCAACGAAATTGTACCATGTTAACGGCTTAGTCGATTGTTACCGAAATGATAGGGGACGATCTCAACTATTCGAAGGATCCGGCAACATATTCACCGTGTCGTTATCAAATTATCATGTTTTACAGTATGAAAGTTAACGCGTCCGCAGCCAGAATTTCGTCTTGTCTTCGTAGTTAGAAGTTCCTTTTAATTCAATGTCAGTTACTTGTTGTTAACCCTTTTAGTGCCGGGCGAAAAAGAGGTGCTTATGCGAATATAACCGGCCGAATTTTACGATTTTACTAGGATTTAGAAAAAGGTTCATAAAAACCAAGCGAAAAGCAATATTTACATAATTCAAAAAACAGTGTATTAAGGACAAAATATAGAATAAAACAGTGACGCTAATTTTTCTCTCGTAATGAAATTAGACTATTTATAACGTATTTATTTATTTATAACGCTACAAGGTGCGGGCCGATATATCGGCTCTGGCACTTTTCGCCAGTGCATCGAGGGCCGATATATCGGCCTCCGGCACTAAAAGGGTTAATATCAGTTGTATGTATAGTCGCTCACGACAGTGTTTGAGCGCACTCTAAGACGGAATAATTTTTGAAGAATTGAACTTAGAAATTGATCGGAACGATGGAAACGATGATAAAATAACGTTTTTCAATTTTCCGATCGGAATATCTATCAAAAAATGCAATTGTACATACGTATGCGAAAACTTTAAACAAAATCGATGACGCAGAAACAAGCTACAGTCGTTGAAATATTTCAGTTTTTTCATTTAGTACAATTATTGATCGAAAATCGTAAGAAACTGCGGTTTTCACTATTTTTTTTTTTCATAACAACAATGCATTTCAATTTCTAATGTGGAATTAGATAAAGAAGTTGGAGAACGCGATCTGTTATCTTTTCTGTCATATCGCGACTAATTACGATACTTTCAACAAATTGTTCGCACGTCATCGAGTGAACTCGTTTGTCCCGATGTTAATGAAGTTATTTCGCTACCGCATGTAAGGACCGTTAGCGAACAAACGCCGGAGTGCAAACTCTGCAGAGAGTCAATTTGCACATTCGAATTTCCAGATGAGTTTCATTTCAGTCGCTTCAAGATGAGTCATTCCAGGATTTTCACGTTCAGTTTTTTGCGAACATCCAGAAGGTATACAGTCGGAATGGATTAGCAACTGTTGACCCGTTCCACGCGTTGTAAGTTTAACAAGCTTGTGCTACATTCGTTTAAAAATAACTTTCCCGTACGGCAACGTAATACTGCGAGCGATTATAAGGCTGCAGGAAACGACCCTGTGTGTCACTTTAGGACATCGGGTCTCTTGTCATGTTTTGATGATTATGATTATCGGGGCGACAGTTTTCTAACTACATAATCATAGGTCGCACGGGATACGGTAGCTCCCGGTAGGCTCTAGAAAGAAAACAACAATTACGTGGCTAAGAATTACCGTCGCTCCTTGATGTTGGAAAGCCGAACCAAAACAAGAACTGCCAACGGTATCAAGGATGATTGCAACAGCTTTGCAAATGTGTTGCTGGAAGTGCGTACGTGTCTCTATGATTTTACACGAAAGCAATCGAACAGCTAAAACAATCGATAATAATTTTGAAAAATGTCATCTAGGCATCGATTTGGTACACGTGTGTTGTCCTATGAAAAAAATGTCGAACCTAATCAGAGAATTATTTCAAATGTACCCTAATGTGAACGACATAAAAACGTGGATCCGGGAATTGTAATCGATTTGGTTGTCTTCGGACAGACTCGAACGAGGATCAAACCAGGATGGAAGATCGTTTGATGGATGAATGAACCAAGTTTTCCCGTTTTTCCATCCGAGGGCCGTTTCCCAATCCTGCTACGAGTCGGATGCTCACAATCGCGCAGCCCCGCGTAATTAGAGAAGCCACTGTTTCAGAATGTTGAATTAATGATGGTGCAACCCGACCCCTGAACCTCAATTCTAACATCAACGTGAACCGTGCGACCAACCTAAACACCGGTTTTCTGTGTGCAGTCGCGGTCTACGAACTCCCTCGTTGCGATACCTCGGCTCGCTTTTTCGGCATGCTGCCCGCGAAAATGAAACGAGAAACAAAATACGGGCCGCCGAATAAATGAAATTCAATGGTGACCAGCATCCATCGTCCCTCTAACGGGAAACAAATTCCAGAAAGCTGGCTGTACGCGACCGCCATACTATTAACCCGTTCTAGGCTCATCGTAGTGATCCATAAGAAATTTTACAGTTAATTTACAAGGTTAATTGGGTTTCCATTCGCGTAGCAGTGGTCAATTAAGCTCGCTATTTAGATAAGTCGATCTCGAAGAGTGGCTTTGACGATGGCCGGCTTTCGTTTATTAGCTTCGCGTTCATAAAACCGATGACCACTGGAGTTTAGATAATGACGGAAATATAAATTAGACGGTCTGATTTAGAGAGCTCGAAGTCGAGGAAATGTGCGTTGACCACATGTTGGGTTATGCGGTATGCTAATGAAAAAATAAAACTTTGCAGAATTGTTCGCCATCGATGAAGAACAGATCGTGCAACCAATATTGAGCATAATGGTCTGTTAACTGACCGAATTAGTTGCAACGTAATCGAAACTTGGGACGAATGTGTCGTGAAAAATTCTTTGATCGTTGCCAGTTGCGACGATACAGAGCCGTGGTGTACGATTTTTCTGAAATGTTCTACCTGATATCATAAATTGTCGGACTCGCACACGCGAAGAAAATAATGGAAACGTTTACGTTATCCAATATATCGAAACAAAGTAAAAATATGAAGTAAAAATTTCCTTCATGCATGCTACGACTTATGCCAAGGACTCGTGTCCTTCGCGTCCTTTCATTTTTCCTTCACTCCCGAGACAGTAGAAACTACACTTCTCTTGCAAATTAGAACAGCTATTACGATAACATAAACTCGCTTCCCCTTATCACCGTTCATACTTCTAAAATTTTGTTTCGATAAAAAATCATATTTTAATCGACCAACCCCGTGTTAGATCGTTATTAGCACGTTATGCAACGATGTGAACGGCTTCACACGAAACTGTATTACCACGCGTAACCGGTCTATTTATCTCCAATCGTCTCTCGTTTCCAATCAATTGCTATCGCTCGATACCGCGGCCGATAAACTTCCTTAAGTTTAAACCCGCGCCGCTGATAGGTGCATGTAACGATAACGCATCGCGATCGATTTTCATTTCGACACCGTTTAAATGGAAACACTATGCCAGTTTAGATCGTGTTCCATAGATAGGATAGGGGCCAAGGGCAATTTTGTTGTCGATCCGTCTTTCGAATGATTTTTAGATAGCAGTTAACATTATTCGCTAATTAATAAACTCCGCGGGGCACAATGCGTTACTTCATTGATGTTTTTATCGGTGACACAATGATTCATCGATAGATCATCCAAAGAATGAGTCAATACTTTATGCAATTCTTGTGAAAACTCTTTTCCCCGTCGTTTCCTGGCCAAGCTATTGCAAAACGATAACTAAAACAAACTATGATATAAACTTGTCTTCGTTTTTCATCATTCGCACTAACAAAATTCTGTCTTTTTCTTCAGCCAATTACAAGACTGCATTTACGATGATTACAAGTTAAGGAAATTTTAACAACCGTTCTTCTTTGCGTCTCTTGTTAATTAGACAGATGTTCAAGACAAACTCCATTTCTTTGCCGAGAACGCGCTGGAGAAACTGTTACTTTAAATTCTCATCTGTACTTAGATAGATACTGATAGATAGATACATCACAGATAGATACATCTGTACTGTAGATTCACTATTTTTTCATTTCTATTACCGGTCCGGCGCATGTACAAATACAATGACATCGGAAGAAATGTCCATTTTCAAGTGAAACACAGCGAAGTAAAGATATTTGGCACTCGGAAAACGGGCACTTTTTCGTCGATACAACTTCGATCCATCCAGTTACTTTGCGATCTTCTGAAAAATCTTTAACGGTAGTTCGTACAGATTCGTCGACCTCCTTGTTGGAACTAATTACACGGCATGCTGTTTATGTTAATCAACAAGAACATACCCATAGCCAGATGATGTTAGGTCCAGATGCACTCTCGCATCGTTGAAACGATGGTCGACCTTCGACGGAACTTCGTGGTCACCTAGCCGAGTGCAACCGAAACGCGATCGATACGATCGAAATCGAAGGATCGGTCGGATCTTGAAATGCTCTCAAAATATGTACTGAGACGAGATGCGCCTAACCGTCACGAAAATAAATCGACAAAACAGAAGTCCGTGGCTTTATCTAATCGAACCTTGATCGATCCGATCGAAATTCAAGGATCGGTCGGATCGCCGAGACGGATCTCTCGCTCTTCGCGAGAGATCTATCCGACAGCACACTCGCGAGGCCGCGTATTCTTGGAATACATATTGTTTGAAGGAGGAATAGAAACCTGGCTGTTCCGCAGCTGACAGAAGGGGGCTGGTTCAGTCAGGTGTCTCGTCCGCACTTCCGCGTAGGAACCGAATATTATTGGAACCAGTCCTCGAAGGGTTTCTCCGGCCAGCGAAGCTGCGGTCGTCTGACAGTCCGGAATGCTGCTCATTGAAAACTGAGCAACCGTCTAGCACCGGCTGCTTAACTGTAACCCGTGCCTGTTTCCTTTCTAAAAAAAATGGGCCACGGATCTTCCTGCCTCACCTTTCTTTCGTGAACCCCCTGGTTTCCAACCGCGAGGCGACGATGACCGACTTAAAATTCCACCTCGATGATACTACTCGATTTCGACGAAAGATATAATCGTCGCGATTTCGAGGTCGCGGTGAGTTTTGGTCCGGGGAGTTTCGACCTCGCGCGGCGAATGTCCTTCGATTCCCGTTCTAGCGAAAATTGCCGGCAGCCGGCTCTGATCGCGTGCTCGATTAGGCGAACATTAATGGATCGTGTTATTGGACGTTTTAGAAGGCAGTTCGCGGTCCATTCGTTTATACCGCTAGAGATTCCGAGGGCATTTTCGAGTGCGCACGTGCCCGCTGACGGGAAAACGTACTACGTACGATATGACATTGATCGTTCGATAAATGGGGTGTACGGATAGAGAGGGAGAGTGGTTCAGGGTTTCGGAGAGTGAATGATAGAATAGGCAGATCCAGGTTGTGTCCAGGTGAAAAGTTTCCAGTACGAAAGATACGCTTGGCTGCTTACAGACGAAAAATGGAGCGTTGAAATACAGTAACGTCTCTCTAATTGACGCCCAGATTGACCACAGAAATGGACAATTTGGGAAAAGGAGGTACGATTATTCGAGCCTTGCGGTTTATTGTTATAGTTATAAATTGTCCACAATTATAAAAATATAAGAATCTCCCCTTCCCAAATTATCCATTTTAGTAGACGATCTGAGCGTCAGTAAGAGAAACATTACTGTATGTACCAGAGTGGGTCAATTTTGGTAAATTTTTGAATCGTTTAAGCAATCGTTCGCGAACATTAAGCAAAGATTTTGTAAACCGTACTAGGTTCAACAGTCCGCTAATATGTAATATGATAACAAGCAAATACAAAGGATGCACATCGTCATCCGGGTTCGAATTAATCATCGTTTATATTTCTGACAATTTTATATAAAACCTATGCAACGTGTTAACGAAGTAACGAATAACTCTAGAAAAATATTTATTTTCGATCAAATACGTACTTTCTCACAAAAGACGCGACTTGCTTTCGGGTCAAATTGGTTAAAACGATCCAGGGTCAACGAGTCGATCCGTGTGAAAGCACATAAAATATTTTCTTAGCAAACCTGCTACATAGCACGATCGTCATCGTGTCGTCAGCTAGAAAACGTAACAGCTGGTGTCGCTTAGTTGTAGTCGGTATCGAAACACCTGTCGAGCAGTTTCTGAAAAGAAACTACAATAACAATTCCAAAGGCAACGCGACGACCCACATACCGTGTACGTAATTAAGTTTAAACAGCATCGAACCCAACCAAGAAAACGCAACGTTTGCGCGCGCTATAATGCCTCGGGAGGTGCTATAATCGCGTGACTGGAATTTAATAAATTCTCAAATCTGGACAATTCAGGGGAACATCGCGGAACCAATATCTCAGTTTATATCACGAACTATATATAGTAATGTCTCCCTAACTGACGCTCAGATTGCGCACAAAAGTGGACAATTTGGGAAGAGGAGATACGATTACTCGAGCCTTGCAACTCGTTTTTATTGTTGTTGACAATTCGTAACTATAAAAACGAACCGCAAGACTCGAATAATCGTATCTCCTCTTCCCAAACTGTCCATTTTTGTGGTCAATTTGAGCGTCAATTAGAGAGACATTACTGTAGTCCGTGGTGCAGTATTATTCAAAAAACGTTTCAATGATTTGATAGCGTTGCTTAATTCGTTTTCTTTCAATGTGCAGTATCAATACTTTTGTTTGTTTTTTGTACACCGAAAGGATCTGTAACTTTTCATACATTTTTCAATTGTATACGTACAGTCTATCTAATTTACGGAAAATGTGAGTAATCGGTACGAAGGTTTTGCAACAGATAACACTGTACAGAGACGCAACGCGTGTCAATTTATTTGAATGCGACTTCACGATATAAACAAATATGTTTATATATATAATGCATAACATATTCAATATAATAATACTGAATATGTTATGCATTATAGCAATGCTCGATGTCAAGTATATTCTCACTTTTCGAATCACTTTAACGAATATTTATTATTCTCGTCTATTTAATCTAAAATCAAGCAAGCCCTAATATTTAAATTGTATTTATTGGAACATTATATTCGCTGTAAAAGTTTCCCAACGCGAACATTAGTTGATCATGAATTTATAGCATGATTGAAATTCCACTCGTATGATTCATATAAATTATCCGAAAGCGAAGCTATCACCTTGTTGCAGGAGCCTTCTCGGTTGCATATTATTTCGCTGGAAAAGCCGAGTTCGGCGATCATCGAACCATTGATCAAATACTTTTGAGAGGTAGTGTATATCCTTTCAAAAATCTGTGATACCGGTTCCATTATGAACGCGTACGAGCACGGCTGCTGCTCAGCTAGCCACAAGTTTGCATTCGGATTACGTTTGTCCACATGTCGAAGCTCAGCCGATACAATTAACGCTTTATAACGCTATCATTCGGTTAAAACGACTAGTTGGAAATAATCCCTTGTAACAAGTTACGGGATTGTCTTCCTCAGATTTCGCGTAAAGATTCCGTGTTTCGTATGATTTTGTTGATTCCTAAAAATTAATTCCAACAGAAGAAAAGATTTTTATTGTTTCTCCATTCCTCCTGATAAAATTGAAATTCTATATTTAAAGCGGCGACCGTCGCGTTAGCATGTGCGAACAGCGTTTAATCTAGAGTACACGTATACATGTACCCTATAATACTCTGCAATATCTAATCTACATACATATACACAGATAGGTGTCAAAACACAATTCTTACGTTACTAATTGCGTTCAACCGTCATGTTAAACGATGCCATGCTACACAAGCAAAATGTGAAAGTTCATAATCGATCATTAGGCTTGTTTAAAATTTTGGAAACGATTTAGAAAAGGCATCGAAAAGGAAATAATCCTTTGTCACTTCTACGAGCCCCTTACGATTAGACTGCGGAATAATTGGTCGGAAACGATGTAGCAATATTATTTAATCTTTTTAATCTTTTCACAATCTTGTTTTTCATTCATCCATTTCTATCAAAAAAAAAAAAGAAAAAGAAAAAACGAACATACTCAACTAAATATGGATGTCGATCGCTTCACTTACGATTTATCTCTCGTCGATGTTTGACAATCAAGATTAATACAGACACACCATATACATATATATATATATATATATATATATATATATATATATATATAAATTTCTTTTCTTTCTTGTAATCAACGCCAAAGAAGTGCTACTAGTAATTTATGAAAGAAATCATAGCGCGAAAGACTGATCGCGATAAAGGCGAATAATATCGCATATCGATCACTCCAAAACAAAAATTTAATTTTCCCCGAAGAACAGCCAAGGGCAAGATCGGTGTTCCCAATAAAATGAAAAGGATCGCGTGCGATTTAAATAGCTGTCCGACCAGTTTTTCGGGATCACCGCGCAAATACGCTCCTCGGACCCGTGTTACATCTGATTTCGGCGATCCACCGGCGTGCGGCCGCGGCGGGCAATTAGAGATCGAGCAATTCCGACGAGCATCGCGCGAAGAACCGTGACATCTTTTTCAAGAGTGTTTTCGCAGCCGATTATTCACGGCGCAGGATAATTAGATGGGATCGGTACGATATAATCGGCTAATCCACAGTGAATTAGAAATCCCGTTGACGCATCCGCCGATCGTCTTGAAGCGCCGGCACGGTAATTTACAGCGGCCACGGATAAATATTGACAGAGCCGGCAGGTGTGTGTTACACGGTCGAAATGTACTCGGCTCTCGTCGGATCGAATGCGAATCGTCGGATCGTTGGATCGCCAGCCGGTAACGACAGTAAATCAAACACCCGTTGAACGGGATTCTTCTCCGTCGCTCATCCGTGATTTCGCGTGCACGCACTTACCTCCATTTTCATCGTTGCCACTGGGATTTCACACGCAGAGCCGTCCGCCAACTAGCCGTTTTATCGAGCGCCGCTTCCGACACGGGTCCCCGAATACGCCGAGCAGAATTTCGATCCTCTTATCTGATCGTGAACGCAGCCGGCTAACGTCCGTATCTATTATCATGCCCGCGCGGTTACGTCACTGGCTGGATCTCTTTCGCACCATTTCTCTTCCCCTGGGCAAGGTGTACCGACCCTGGTTCCCTTTCGAACGGGTCACGGTAAATTCGTTCTCCGGCGGAAGGTCCCCCGATGGTGACCCGATGGTTCCTCTTTTCCACTCGCTGAAGAAATATCCAACAGATTCCGTTACACAGCCGTCCAACGGAATCGGCCTGTTGTCCGTTCAGGTGATTTCAACGCCGGCTAGCGCGTGATCTACGAGTCGCCCGTGGAATCGCGTTCACCGTCGATCACCAGACCCGCCGCTACGGAGTACGCCTAAAACCAGATTGACGGGGACCCGCGAACGAGGAGGAAGATGCGCGTTTCCACGCGATGGATGCGGACACCACGACCGGGTGGACACTCTTTCGAAACTCGGATGAACCTCGAAAGCCGACGAACCGCCGCGTTCGGTCTTCCCCCGTGTCGCCACCAGTTGCCGTTCGCGTTCCTGTAATTTTCAAGAGGGCCGAAGGCTTATAATCGAGTCGCGGCCGGGCCCCGTTCGACGACTGCCATTTTGCCTGTGTAACCTTGTTGTTCCCCTGGCCGTTCTCCGAACAAAAGCAACGGGCCGATGACACCGCGACCCATCCGACAACCTTCGCTATAATCCCATCCGTCCCATGAAAATACGGTGGACGAAATTTTCATAATAACAACACCAGTTTTCATCAAAATATCAACTATTTTTAGAACGTAACGATGGAAGTCATTCAAGGATAATAAAAGCATCAGATTAATGCACACAACAGTGAAACATTCGTTTCGTTTCTGTTACGAGCGAAATATTATACATAATGTGACGCGCAGAGACGCGATGAAGATGAGAACAGTTTTTTTTCTTTTTCAAATTCATCCTAGCGAATTTTTTACTTCGTACTGGCGGTCTTATTAGTGATTACTTAAAATATTCTGCTTTTATGCTATTAACTAATTTTAACGATATTGTCTCCGCGGTTTTATTCTATTTATCTCTTAGTGCATTCTCATACTTATTGTACAAAGCGTGGTTGAACTATTGTACGGAAACAAGAAAATTCAAATTTTGTAAGTTTAAGCGTTAGAATAGAATAGATGTCATCAATTGTTTAATAACAATATTTGCATTTAGAAGTACACAGTAAACACTTTTATATCAGTTGAAGATTACACTTTAGACAAAAATAAAATTAGATCGGTTATATATATATACAAAAAGGTCACATAGGCTAATAAGAAATGTTATATATATACTAAAACACGACAAGAATTCCTTAATATAAAGTATAAAAAGAATCCTAAATAAATAAAAATCTAACAATTGTCGAATACTACTGCTATCGGACACTTTTTAAAACGGGACTGAACGACTTGAATTTTTTTTAGATGATAAAACGATTAGTCTACCAGACAATGACTAAAATACTTTTTTTTCAATTTTGCTATTACTTGAAATGACAAAACAAGATACAAAAAAATCCTTTCGTAGATGTTGATGGAAATTGATTAACCCAGAGTCAAGCTACAAGCGTTGAAAAATTTCTTAACCTGCAGATCTCTAACAGTTATAGATCGAAAGTGTCAAAAATCGGAACAAACGATTTTCGCGATTTTTAATTGTTTACAGCTCGTGTCAAGGTCAACCGATTTCGATGATATTTTCAGTATGTACATAAGTTACTGAGTTCTACAAAACGCATTTTTTTTTAAATTCTTGTTATTTATCAAATAAAAAAGTTAAAAAATGAAAGTTTTTTATTTTATTTTGCCACTCCAAGCAATAGCAAAATTAAAAAAGGCATTCTAGTCATTGTCTAGTAAAATAATCCCTCTATCATCTAAAAAAAATTCAAGTCGTTTAGTCTAGTTCTAAAACGATTGTAATGATACAATGGTTTTCAAAACATTATCTCAGATCGATAACATAATATGTATATTTATGAAATAAATGAATTTTCTGCAATAAATGAATGATATCCTTATAGTTTCAACCATTGTATTGGGTAGGCATGAAGGGAATGAAAGTCATTTAAAACAATTGATTATTTCTAGGAATTTATAATTTTTATTTAAAATCTAACATAGGCGAAGTAACTTTACTTCGCATGAAATTTACGGTTGGTGGCCCTAAAAAGTATTCGTACACTAAATTTCAAATCTTTGACAAATTGTCGATATTTAAACTGTTCTAATTTCGTACAATAATAAACCAACAACAATAAATCTCGACTAATTTTGGAGTTTGAAGACATGGGTTTAGTCGAAAATGCTACAAATTGAAACGTCTTTAAAAACATTGGAAAATATTTTCATTGAAAACGTTTCCTATATCATCTAAAAGCATCTTAGGATAAAATGAACGATGCATTGTGATGATAGAGACTTCAAACTGTAAAATGAGTCTATTATGGAATGAGTACGGAGATTTCCGTAGAAAGATCCGCTTTATCGCGCGCGATGTACTTAGATTTTGCCTACTGTTAAGATAAATTTCCGATTATTTCGGTATTTAACGTTATTTTACACTACATTGAAAAATAGTTATTACGGATAATAGTATCATTATAATTAATTATAATTAATTTCAGTCTGATAACTGAACGATCACTTTCTCTCGAATGTTCGTATTGGCAAATTAAAAAAATATTACTTAATTTACACTAATTAAATCATTCATAAATCTTCCTTACACAGATATCAATGCAATCAAAGTATCGAATCAAATTATTTACTAATTTCTTAAAAAGATAATTTCTTTGTTTTCTTCAAAATTCCAAAACTTAAATATTTTTTAATACATTTTACAATTTAATTTTACGAAAGATGAACTTACTAAACCACTAGTAATTGATTTTTAATTGTCCTACATATCGAATTAACACTATCCACACATTCTTCTCCTTACGCAAAAAATTTATTGTTACATCTTACATTATTGTAATAATATATATATATATCTATTATAAAGAAATAAATAAACTAATAAATCAAATCGTTTCTTTCTATTTGCAAAATTACATCAGATCATTATACAATATGATTTTTTAATATTCAAAAATTTATTAATACTTCTGTAGTACATTTAGTGTAATAATATAAATATTTCACATTTTTTTAAATGTTTCAAAATTTTGTAAACAAGTAAATTACGTTATCATGTACCTAGAGAAAGCAACCCATTAAATTTAGATAAATTCGTTCAAAATATAAATATACATCTAAATGTGTACATACGTACACATATACATATACCTACCTAATACTTATGTATTGCTTGAGAACCGCCATTTTTATTCTACAGGCACGCCATCTGTATCCTATTAAATGATAAAATATATTTTAGAAATGCACAGAAAATTTTATAAATGCTATTCTTACAAAATTATAAAGATATCTACAATAGAAAATTTCGGACAATATTTGATTTATTTAACTTAACTAAATCAATTTAAGAAGTAATTGTATCATTACGATCTACGTATATACATGTATATACATATCTTACCATTTGTATTTTTTGTACAGTTCGAGCTTCTTAATAAAAGCATTATTGTCATTGGTCTTCTCTCGTTGAAAATATTATATATTTCATTTTATATTAATTAACCAATAATAGAGCATTTACGATAAATACGAATTTATTGTTGTAAATATAAATTCTATTATCTTTTCTATATTCAAAATATATAGATTAAATCAAAAAAAGTCTGTGTCGTACTAACGTCCTTACGCTGTGCTATAGAAATTTGCGTTCATATAAATTACATGATGTTATAACTATGTATTTGAAATTACATGAACCTAACATTCGCCATTGCATTCTAACATTGAACACGCTTGGGGTTCTTATCAATGTATTACATATCTCTATTATATAATTGTTAAATATTAATTTGTTATTTACTAATGACATATCTGTACATTCAAAATTTAAATTCTTTTACACTTAGAAATCCTAAGATGATTAAAGAACAATTTTCTCCAATTAGCAGTAAGTAATACAAACATTTTGGTACATTTATTAATTATTCTGTACCATAAAAAGTGTATTAGAATAAGTAAAAATTATTATTTTACTTTGCACAATTATAGAAATTCAATCGGTGAAACCAACACAAGGAAGAAATTTGGTAGGTTCAGCTCGACACATACGTGATATGGCTGCAGATATTCATACAATTATTCAGCAATGGAATACAGCCCATTTACAAGGAGTAGCATTACTCAAGGATATAACGCAGGAAAAACAGAATACATCCTACTCTCAGGTTTTACAAGAGTTATGTGATAAATTGGAACATATTTGTGATGCATTGGTAATAATTATAAAATATACAAGTGTACGTGTCAAACACTTTAGGAATAGATAAAGAATATGAAAACAATTTAAGAAATTCATATAAATTTTATACAAAATTTTTTAATAGCTTTTGTGCTCCTTGTCTACTCTTGAAGTGGATCTCACATACATACGTACATATGTTAACAGATTTTGTTCCAGGATACTATAGTAAAAAATCTTGCTCAAATTACACATCGACTAAAGTTGACAACAAGTTTAAGTAAAGATGTGGACAAATTATTTACAACGTGGCCTATTACTAAATTTGGTACATATCAAATATTTTTAGCAGATGAATGATAAAATACATGTGTACAATCATATAATCTATCTATTTTGGCAGATTATGTTGTGGAGTTAATACATAATGTGTATTCTGAAGAAGCCAAGATAAAACGAAAAATTTTTGAAAATGTAGCTCATCAGTACACAGAATCTTGGAAAATGTTGTGTCTGGCAACCTGGGTTCATCAGCCATTACTACCAGAAAGTCTAACAATATTTTTGGAATCATTATTAATAGAAACTGGACATAGATAATTGTAGTTATTGTTGGTACATGTTATGGTGAGTATTTTTGTAATTTTGAAATTTGAACTTTATAATTAACTTTTTGTACGCAATAACTTACAACTATTGAAATAAAACAGAGATTAATAGAATGTTCATTTATTTGTGGCTTTTGAAATACCATGTGTATAGTTTCACAAAAAAGAAAAAGTATGTAATTGTTATACATATACTCAGAATCCAAAGCTCGCTATGAAAATGTTTACAATTGGTACCTGAGATCACAAAGAAATACAAATATAGACAAGTACAAATGTGCTATATCTTCTTTGCAAATGCAGATTCTAAAGAAGTATCTTAGATACAAGGAACCAAACCTGCAAAGTCAGCATATTTTGTGATTAGTTATAATTAATCTAATAGTTACTAGTGCCATTAACATTCAATCATATTCATAACTTCTTATGCACGTATGATACACATATTTACAGATAAATACAAAATTAATAATATCCACTGTACATAAATGCTATAACAATGTGGATGGAATTATCTTATTGATGTCTAAAATATTTTCAATCCTATGGTATTTGTATAAAGATTGTAAATGATCGATTTTAAATTATATATAATTCTTTTACTTCTAACTTTTAGAGTTATAATATTTTCGTTTCTCGGCAGCTTCTTTTACAGCTGTAGTGAAATTATTGATGCGCAATATAAATAAAGTTTTTCTTATTCATTGATCCGTAGAGTCACTGTAACTGATAGATATTACAAAAAAGTTATTAGCAATTATAGATTTAGATAATTAAACATGTATTTAAAATAATTTGTGCATGATCATCTTTGTAGCACTGTAACTAACGTCACGTTAATATATTTGTAACTGATAGTATGACTAATACCTATATAAACTTACAATTACAAAAAAACTTCTATATTCATGTTTTATAATATTTAATATATAATTATAGGAAGTCTAGTTTCTTATTTCCTGGTTCATTTAAGTGTGACTGAAATCGTTTTAAAACTGAAACTATTAATAGTCTTATGCATATAGTTATATAAACCATTTACTAAAACTGAAAAACTTCATACTGAAATTTATTCAATATTTTAAAATTATTATAATGTTTTAGCATGAGGAATATATATTATACATAATAAATATAACAGAAACAGTCTTATTTACATACATGTACCAGAATATAAGATATTATATTACTTTAATATTGATATCGTTCATTCAAACATGGAAGTTATAATATATTGATTGTGATACTGTCAAAAATTCTATAAAAAAATATCTACACCATTGTGTAATCATATGCATACATATACAATTTCGAATAATTGTAGAAGTTCAGTATCTTTATACACTATACACATTATTTGAATTTGTTTAGGAACATCTTGCATACAATCATCCGAGAATCAACTTCTAGTATTCCTATTGAACTCTTCACTTAATTCCTCAAAATCAAGTTCTGTATCTAGATTTGAATTATTAGGTATTAGATTATTTTCTAATATATTATCTGGCATTATATTTTTCAACTGTTCGGATACTAGTTCGTCAACTAAATTTGATTGATCAACTAAATGCAATTGTTCGACCAATTTTTCATCAATTAGCAAGTTTTTATCTATTACTCCACTCGTATTTAAAATATCTAAATGTGCAATATGATCATATTGAGTTATTTTAGACATATCTAAATTTTCTGCACTGCCAAATATACTAGTATCACAATTATTGGAAATTATTGGTACTGTATCTTGTAGAATTGGTATGCTGTCTGAAATCTTACAACCAGAAGTAGCAGGCATTATTTTACAAGAATTTGTATCCATTGATGACGACTGATTTTTAATACAACTCATATCTGGTGATGTCATAGGAATTATTTTAGATACTAGTTTCTGAAAACCTTTAATAAAATTTTGAGTTCCATTTTCTATGCTATTTAACCCATTTTGCATCTTCTCAAAATTTTGGGTATCTTGTTTTGGGTAAGTTCCCATAGCATTATTTTCTAATTTAACGAAGCTCTGTTCTGATGATTCTAGTTTTATAAACGCTTCATCTATATGTTCTAACTTAGACTGTTCAAAGTTATTTTCGCCTTTACAAAAAGTTGGTCCTAGACCATTCCCAATTTTTGTGAAATTGTCTTTATGAGATTCCGTTTTTTGATAATTTGATACTTTCGGTGAAGTGATATCAACTTTTTGGAATCCAAGAGTATCTGAAATTTGATTCTGAATCTCCGGATTCGAAATTAACAATTTTGACACATTGTTGGATTTATTATTTTCTGCATTATTTACAGGACTGGGATTTCTTCTCATCAGTGTTAAGGCTGATAATACTTCTGGACAAGTAGGATTTGTTACAGGTTCACATCTCCTGTCGTTTAGGAAGTCTGAAACACTAAGGTCTGAACTTTCTGAAAATCCACTAGACATTCGCTCTTCTATATTTTCTTTAGCATCTTCAGAATTTTCTGTTTTCTGAAGTTTTAGCGGAGGTTCTGAATTTTCATAAGTGCTACAAACAGGAGTTTCAACCTTTTTTAAAGCATCATTGTTGATTATATATAAACCAGGATTTAAACCCAGAACATCGCACAATGATTCTTCACCAATATCAATTAAATCTTTGTTGGATTCTTCATCATTATTTGCAACTGTCAACATAGTTCCAGCTTTTTCTCGTATTTTGCCCATTAATATTTTCAATTCGTCTAAGAAATTTCTTACATTATTCTCGGATTTTAATATTAATAAATCAAATAATGATTGTGCATTAAGTACTGGCTTTGCTGCTATTTTTATTATTTCAAGATTTTCGCACACCGAAATGGCTTCTCTCAATTTTATTTGTCGCCTTTCTGATTTTGCTTCCGGTGTAACGTATGCCCAAGGACCACGTTTCTTTCCTTTGCGTTTTAAAGGATCCTGGCCTCCATTTTGTTTTAATTCAGGTTCAGGTGTTGGAGGAGGTAATTGCTCAAGGCTTCCATGGTCAGGGTGCATTTCAAAATGCCTTGCCATTCGAGTACGTCCCAAATATATTTTATTACATGTAGGACATCTGAAGTGATCTGATATTTTTCTTTTCGGTACTTCTAATCCTGTTAGCAATTCTTTTGGTGATTCTTCTTCTTCAAGCTTTTCATTATTCGTATTATAATCACTGTAACCACCATCCGAGTCATCTAAATCAGGTTGTAAAAAGTCTAAATGATGTAAATGTTTGTAATCTCGCACCATATGTCTAGGTGGTCGAGACAATCTACCAGACCGTGTTCTCGCAACAACCTTTTTCCTTTCATCCTAAACAAGATATGACAACATTAGTGTAAGTGACTTATAGTTTAGCAAACTAGATCTACCTTTAATTCTTCTTGTTCTTCTTCAGGAATTTGTGGTGGTTTAGGAGGAAGCAAAGAAGGTCTAATAGTACTCTTTTTTGGTCGACCTCTTTTCCCACCACGATTTTTTAGTAAATTTCCTGGGTTCCGAATTCGTAAATCAAGTTCT